>NC_034598.1:61684708-61687797 GCF_900095145.1 Mus pahari
TGTGTGTGTGTGTGTGTGTGTGTGTGTGTGTAGGCAGGTAGGTAAGCTTGGTTCAGCCATTAGTATTGATTATGGCTCCATATTAATGCTTGGGAAATATTCCCTTTTTTCACTATTTATGCTTTATTTCTATCTTCATTCTTTTTTAAAAATTTTTTATTAGATATTTTCTTTATTTACATTTCAAATGCTATCCCCTTTCCTAGTTTCCTCTCCGAAAGTCCCCTATCTGCTCCTCTTGCCCTAATGGACAGCATGTCTTAGTAGAATCACACACAAATCAGGATGAGAATCTCAGCCTGCCTAACGCCAGGCATGTAGGAAGACTTCATAGAGAAGCAGGAAACAAGAAATCGGAGATGAGGGGATAACAGATGAAAAGTGAGACACAAGCTAGTGTTAAATTTGATCTAAAGGAATTACTATAAAAAGAATGAGGAGCTCGGCTGGGAAGGTCAGACCCCAGTGGAACAAGGAAACAACTCCATACTTGTGACATCTTTAGAAGTGGCAGGATCAGCATGGATAAATCAGAATCAGAGAGAATGACAAATTTTCCACAAAGAAGAGATGTATATGGAGCAAAGCTTCCTTTTGAAAGACAAAATATTTTTCTCCTTTGAGTTTTCACGCAGGGTTTAATTACATTTCAAGATATTTGTATTTAAAAATTAGGATTAATTAGTTCTATTTTGTAAAGCTCTTTTGTTGTTGAGAACTACTCGTCTGGGTGTGTATGCTGGCCTTGAACTTGAGATTCTTGAGTCTTAACCTCCCAGGGTCTGGAGTTCCAGAAATTCCCCTCTATATCTGGCTTGATTAAATTCATGAATGATTGTCTAAGTAAAGTTTTTGCTGCTACAATGAGGTATCTGAGACTGGGGGATTTATAAAGAAAACAAATTAATTTCTTATAGCTCTGAAGACTGTGAGCCCAGGATCAAAGTGTAGATGCCTGGGCAGAGTTTCAGTGCTGTAACATCATGGTGGCAAACAGAAATGAAGGAGGAGTTTATAATCTTCCCCCCCCCTTTTTTTTCCTCCAATAAAGCCACTGATGTCATCATGGGGGGGAATACATCCTTATGACATCATCTCTCCCTAATTATTTTCTAAAGGTCCCATCTCCAATTACTACTGTATGGTGTGAACTTAGGGACCAAGTTCCAACTTATGAATTCTTGGAGAGTCACATTCAAGCCAAAGTGATTGGTCACTGTTTTTCAATGATATTCTCTCTCTTGCCACAAAAATTGTTCTAGACTTTGGGTATGTCTTGAGTTTTGAGCATGCCGTTGACAAAACAGCAGATGTGCAGCAAGCTGTGCTTCTGAGGTACAGATTTATCAATTGTGATACCCTGAGTTGAATTGTTCCTCTAAGGATAGCACAAGAACAGAGTAAACTAAAAAAAAAAAAAAAAAATGAAAAGAATTTTTTAAATTAAGGAAATCAAAACCCTCAGTGGAACTCTTTTTGGCATAAAATACTGCCCTCTAGCCATTTGCTTCATTTTTGAAACCTAAGAAAATGTTTGTATATTTCATATGTAGATAAGGGATTGTTGTTTCAGAAAAGGCTTAATTCTAAATTAAATCCAGTTTCCTTCATTTTAAGACTGCCCTCTCCAGTTTCATTCCATGTCATGATTCTTTCTTAATAATGCTTCCTGTATTTTACAGCACTGCCCACTAAAGAGATTTATATTTTATCTTTAAAAACTTATGTATTTTTTTTTTACATGTTTATTTAAATCTAGAGAGGGGGGAAGTTCTATGGAAAGAGAGCCAGCAAAACGAATGAACAATCTTGGGTACCAAACAGCATCCTATGAAGAAAAAACTATGGAGATGATGAATTTGACGCTTTATAAATAAAAAAAAGCTATACAAACATAACAAATACAAATAACAATGAAATGAGGGATTGTTTTTCATGGAAACGAGAGAGTCAGGAAAAGCAACAGTAATGTTCACTATCAGAAGTATTTTACGAGCACTGTTTTCAATACATACTTACAATTTTGGTAGATACCCATTATTTTCAGCATGTTGAAATTTTTTTTTTGTAAAATATATCCTCGTAAGGGACACACATTTCAGTGTAGAGTATGATGCCTTGATAGGTGTATACATAATGTGATAATTAATCAGAGGTTTTAGCATATACCCTTCACTTTATTTATCCTGTGTTTGAGAATGCTCAAAACATATGCAACACAATATTGTTAACTGTACTCTTTTCACTGTACAACAGAACACTGGAATGTATGTCTTGTACATGACTGTTACCGTGCACTAATTGGCCAATCTCTGCATATCTCACCTTTCTCTTCCCCAACCCAGTCTCTGGTAGCCACTACTGGACTCTATGTATATGAGATCAACTTCTCCTATCCATAAGTCTTTTTCATCTAGATCATCACTCACAAAATTGTTAACATCATTCTTCTCGAAGTAGGTGATATTATTAATAAACTGCATAGAGGCAACTAGAAAAGTTCAGACATTGTAGGGGGTGAACATAACCTCTGGCTGCTTCACGTTCATGAACTAATAGCCTAACATTATTTTTAAAATGAATACTTGTATGATACAAAGTTGAAATACATTAACTTGTCATCAAAAGAAAGTTTAAAAAGGTTTAGATTGAATAAAAGTTCCAAGCTTAGAATATTCACATCAAAAAATTATTGCAGACCAAATGCATTTGGTAACTTGTAGGTTGTTGAGAAACGACAAGTCATTTTCCTCAATAAACCAATGCCATCATTGTCCCCATCTGATCCAAAAAAGTATACTTTGACACAAAAAAAATTAAGCAAGTACACCCTCAGAGTGCAGGTAAATTCTCTATACTGAACAAATTGAGCTCTGCCCAAATTCACTTATTTGTCCTTAAGTTTCTTATTTTGATTAAAATGATGAGCAATTTGATACCTAGTGGTAGCCAACTTTAGGTCATTTGCTCAGGAACTTCAAGGTTTGATGATTTCACAACCTGTATCTGTATCTGTGTCTGTGTCTGTGTCTGTATCTGTGTCTGTGTCTGTGTCTGTGTCTGTGACTGTGTCTGTGACTGTGACTGTG
>NC_034598.1:61688420-61708420 GCF_900095145.1 Mus pahari
CTCTCTCTCTCTCTCTCTCTCTCTCTCTCTCTCTCTCTCTCTCTCTTCTAAAGTCCTGAATTGTTTTATCTTCCCTTCCTTTACAGGACACCTTTATAGGGCAGAAAAAGAAATAATGTCTATCATTTTACAGGAGGTTTTTTTTGTTTGTTTTTTTTTTTTGTTTTTGTTTTTTTAAATCCCGTGAGATATATTTTTTTATCATATTGTTCTTTCACAAAAAACAAGCGTGCTTCAGAAAATGTTTTGAACTGACATATCCAGAAAGGAAGAAGGCATGGAGGTTGGAAACACAGAACGAGATCTCCAATTAGTGAGAACGAAGGCCAGTTGAAGCAGCCTTCCTCTTTTCCCTCAAGAAACAGCAAGACTCCTGAGAAAATGAGGTAGAACAGAAAGACCTGGGGTTTTGACCAGAGATAAAAACACGGGGAAGAGTTCTTAAGTCAGTAAGTATTGGCTGGGAGAGTAAGTGAAGGAATGAATGATTGTCCTTTGTATATCATTACATCTCCCTTCTTATTAACATCCTTAAGGTTAGATGCACTGCAGAACCACTGCAACTTGAATGGACCATTAAGCTGAATACACTGACTCATCAGAGCATCCGTAGGCACTGCTTCTCAGCGTTCATCCTTGTGTTCATAATGACATGGCCAGTAGAGAAAAATGTCTAGCACCATAATTAAGAGATGCCACATAACATTTAGAGATAAGCTTTTCTGCTTGTAGACTTGAATATTAAAAAAAAAAAAAAGAATTCCTTTGAAGCTCCTTAAATCCCAGATGAAACTAGTTTGTAGGAGTTTCTCTCTTTTGAGGGATTAATTTCCAAAGCAGAAAAAAGAGATGCAGCACAAGTTAACACCTGGGCTGTCTGATTACAGGTCACACTGTAAACAGAAGAGAGAAAGGAGCTTGACTTTCAAAGATTGTTTCCGGAATTTGTTCGGCTCAGGCTTCTCTTTGTCCCTTGTTTCTCACACATTTCATCCTTGGTTTTCTTGCTGGAAAAGTGTGCAGGGACAGTAGGCCAGTTGTTGTTGTCCTTTGCTTAGCCCTTAGCTGATCAGTGTCTATCACTCAGAACCTTGGGTATTGATGTGCTTTTGCGTTGTCCGGGCACATTGGCCGGAGAAACCTGGCACAGTAGGTCTAAGCCAGGTTAGGTTATGAATTATATTGACCAAAGTTAAAATACTCAAATCTGTGGTCCCAAGAGTCCTTTATCAATTTGATGCTAGTTTGTCGAACCTACCTATTGCTATGTATTGATGACACAGTGAGGTTATATTCTGCAAAGGCTCTCATTCAGAGGGCAAACTGGTTATTCAAGGGGAGTTAAATCAGAAGTCAAATGTCCCACACACCTTGTAAGTAATTGTGTAATTTGTAATTCACCTCTTTTGGGGGGTTAAGGCACTTTACTGAAATTCAGTGGTTCAAATTTGTGCTTGATCTGCGCATTCTTTACACAAACAATATTCACATTTTCTGTTGTTCTCTTTGTACCTGATCTTAGCCAACAGGCTGAGAAGCGATGTCTGTTGCCTTTTGAAACAGTTGTTGATAAGCCTAAGGGGTAGTAAAAGGGATTTTCTTACACAGATAATTTAATTCTTCATGATCCCAGAAAGATAGAATAGGAGAGCAATATGTGCTTGAAGGATTTGAGGGACTTGATAAGAGCATACAGAACGTTGTTTTATTTTATTTTTTATTTAAAAATTTTTTATTATTATTTTCTTTATTTACATTTCAAATGCTATCCCGAAAGTTCCAAATCCCCACCCCTGCCCCTGCTCCCCTACCCACCCACTCCCACTTCTTGGCCCTGGCCTTCCCCTGTGCTGGGTCATATAAAGTTTGCAAGAACAAGGGTCCTCTCTTCCCAATGATTGTTCTAGACATTTTTGATATTTTAGTACATTTCCACAATGGTTCATTTTAGAGAAAGAGAGAGAAAAAAAACTATAACACATATCTATCTTAAGTGGATTAAGCCCCAATTTTTTTGCTGAAATGGTTTAATTTTATGTTGGGTGAAGAAGTAACTTTGTAGGAGAAAAGTTTCTTTTCTGTTAACTTTCTGGTTTTCAGCTCCTGCAATTTTGAAGGCAAATTGGTACGAACTCAAATAAATAGTTGATTGATTGTTTACATATATCGAGGACCTTATCTTTACAGGTAAATCAGACAAGCTTCTGTTTAATAACTTCTCCTCTATGAAATCTAATGATAGAAATTCTTCCTTCCTCTGGTTCCTCTGATGTCACTTGAACACATACGTAGCAAAGACAAAAAAGGACATTAAAGTTTTATAAAGTTATTAGTTCTATCACGAAATACTTGTACACAAGCAGCCATGTTCATTACTTTTGCTGCGAGTTTCGAGTTCTAGTTAGCAATATCCAGCACACTGTGGAATGCATCAGAGGTATATAGGAAAGCTGATGATTATCTGGCTCAAGAGAGATTGCTCAGTCGGTGGTATGCTTGCCTAATACGCCTCAGGCCCTTGTGTCAATATCCAGCCCTGTGCAGACTTGGTAGGCTAATGAACAACTGTAATCTTCAGCACAGGTAGTAGAAGCAGGAGTGTAAAGGGTTTCAGGTCATCCTTGGCTACATAATGAGTTTGAGGCTAGCCTTGGCTCACAAACAAACAAAAAACAAAACAAAACAAAACAAAACAAAGCACTGATTATTTTTGTGTAGTTATTACAAAGTACAGGGTTTTATGGAAGAATTAATAGTTCTTACTTTTGGACAACAAATACACAGTAGTATGGATAGAGTTTATCTACTTCAGATAAACCAGCCCTTAAATATTGACATAACTAAAATACCACTCAGCAATTAAAAAAAAAATTACAGGCTGTAAGGATATCTCTCTGATCTTTGGAAATAAGAGCAATCATGTAATGATAATAAATGAGCCACTTTTGTACTTAATGTTAGTAAAGTAATACCTTTTCCTTCAAAGTCTATGAGGTCAGTGGTATGTAATGCTTTAAAAGCCAGAAATACATTTTATTGAAAAAAACATTAATATCTTAGGTTTGGGGTGAAATGTATCCTTCTAATTTTTGTTTGATGACGTCATGGCAGGCTTTCACAATTGTCATGTATCTCTGTTCCAAGAAGGCTCAGTGGTGGGAAAGACTTGCTCTTTGATTATTCCTGCTTTCATTTGTACAGTACGAGAAGCTCTCTGGTCTTCCCCATGAAATGATGGTGGAGTCATCCTCTGCCAGCTCCCCAGAGAGGAAACAGAGGGCCTGGCTCTTAAGACCCAAGAGAATCATTTGCCCTGTCTTCCAACAGTTTGTCCTATGAATCCAAGCACACCGAGGACGCGCCAGCACGTGGGGCGGGGAGAGGGAGGAAGAAGCCAGAGGAGTGTGAGGGAGGCAGGAAGATGTAAGCTGAAAGCTGGCTTCCCAGAAAGATAAATGGTTCTGTTGTCAGTGTGAAGTTATGAACACCACAGCAGCCTGGGCTGTGTCCATTTTCCTCATTGCGCCCAGACCGAAACGCTGCTTTAAATAAAACATATTTCTTTTATTTCCCATTTCTTGCTTGCTAACTTAAAGATAAATTACTTGCTTGCAAGTGCAGTGAAAGGGAAATAAAATCAGTAACAGGCAGTGCCCAAAAATGCCCCAGCTGCTTAACGGTCTGGCCTTGAGCAATACACAGTTTTTATGGAAAAGTTTTACTGGTCTGCTGTTAAGGAAACAAAAGCAGCTCTTCCCCCCCCCCCCTACTCTCTAGTCTCCAAATAAAATAATAAACAAACAAACAAACAAACAAATAAATAAATAAAAGTAAAGGAAAAATCATCGAAAGCCAAAAATCAAAGCGCAGGAAAGCCAAAGCAATTTGGAATAGCATGTTTTGAGTGACCACAGGGAAGTTGACTGTTCGGAATGATCGGAGTTGGAGCTGTGTGGTGGCGCTCAGCTTAGAACGCTGTTCTTAGGGATGAGGAGGGCTTGAGGTCAGCCTTGTGCTGCCAGGGGTCAGTGGCTCATAATTAGGCTCATGGGTCTTTTAGTTAGGTCTTTGGATAAGCAATTAAATACTTTCTGTGACCATTTGGGGCACCCGCAGAAGCTGACATCAGGCAGTTTTGCGACTGAAGAAATGAGAATGTTCAATACACATGGCAGGGGATTTTAGTGTTAAAAGAACTATGAAAGAAACCCTTTTAGACTAAAAAGAAATCACATCTTCTTTACTGTAAGAGCTACACAGTGGATGTGTCTTCTCCTGATGGACACACAGCTCACAGGATTTACATTCACAGCTCCTTTAATAACCAGAACCAGGATGACTTTTCAAATGCTCGCACACTGCACAGCAGAACCCATGGGAAAGCTTGTCTCAACACAGATTTCCAGGCTGTGGTGGAGAAGTTTGGAATGAGGCCTGGGAATGCACGCTTGTACCGATGTCCCAGGTGATGCTGTGGCTGTCACTCTGAAGACCATGTGTTGAGAAGCACACCGAACCATCTCAGACGCTGATGCAGGCTCTGAACATCTGACGCATGCCAGGCACTGCTCACATCTCTTACCTTTTTTACTCTTCATGTAGTTCTATTAAGCATGTCACCCACTCCCTTAGTGCAGAAGTGTGGTTCCTGTAAGGCGAACGACTCATAGGAAGCTGTAGATATGACCAGTAATGAAACCAGGGGCAGAGCTTGAATATATTGATTTCTCTCACCCATGTTCTCATCAAAGAACCTCACTGCTTCCCAGTGCCCGCCCTTTCATAGAGCTGGACTCAGTGGTTTGACCTGCCCTTCAGATGATGCCAAGAAGAAAGTGGGAAAAGCTATGCAATAGGTTTGACTATTTTAACTAAGGAGAATGGTGCAAATACGAGGATACGGGCCCTCTCGGTGAATTCTACCTTGACGGAAAGACATTTCCTTATCATGCTACTGCTGAGCTAATTATCTTCACTCTATAGCTCCTCACTTGTCATTTTCCCTTATTTCCAACACTGAAAATGAATGCGAGACAGAGACTTCTAAGGGAAAGTAGTATCAAGGACAGATGGCAAAGCTAGACAGGATTTCATGGAAGAATTGGGACTTTAACCAAGATGATAGGTGAATCTGGACTCGTGACAGCAAAGGAAGGATCCGTGGGGTTCTCTTCTGTGTGGTAGCATGTATGCAGTGAGAAAAGAAACGGCCCAATCTGAGTGGAAAGAGAATGTGGGGAAGCAGAGGGATGAGGTTGTGGAGTGAAATATGGGTCAGACTGAGAACATGAGAGCAAGACCTTTCTTGGTTAGAAATAAGATGAATACATTCCTTACCTACGTTTCTTATTTGGTTCTGACATATATAATTCTTGATTACAGATTTAAGGTGTGTGTGTGTGTGTGTGTGGCGGGGCATGCTTTTGTGGAGCTGGTTCAATCTCTCCATTTTCACATGGGTTCCAGGATCAAACCCAGGTCATCAGACAGCACAATGAGGACCTTCCCCATGATGCTGTTTTGGCGCCTCCTTTCCAGATATTTAACGAGCATCTACTACTTAACTAGTTCTAGTCCAGATGCTGGGTCCACTGGCTAGACAGGAGGAAGAAATACAAAAGACCAGAGACTGTATAGGCTAGTCACTCTTACTCAATGCTCAGCAGTATTAGTATTATGCACCATCTGCAGCTTGTTAGACATGTAGAACCTCCGGTACACTCTAGACCCACTGTGTCAGAATCTGCACTGAAGCAAAGTTCCAAGTCCACTGGTATTTGAGAGACAGTAGATAATTCAGCTTTTACTATATTGCCCTTTGAAGTTATCACTGTCTGTAAAGGATAGTCTGAAGTAAATATATTTCTCACAATGACCAAAATAAAGAGGAACTAGTGAGGAAGAAATGGAAACAAAATACACCCTAGATGTCAGGTCCTCGACTGGACTCCTCCACTAATGGGGAGTCTGCTTATTTTCCAGTTTCACATCCATTCTCCAGCTTCAAAATCATAGCAAGGCATTTTGGGGGTGTCCAATGAAACTGACAAACAACAGAGAAATAAATACAGATTAAATTATCCAGTACAGTTTCTGATGCTTTAGCTAAATGTACTGATGTTTTAATATAAGATTTATAGCTAGGATAAAGGTGCTTCAGGAAATATTGAGGAGACTCGAAATTCTGAGGTACATTAAAAGATAGGCATTTGGGGTGGAAGAGAGTGGTAAAAAGGACAGAAGTCAAGTTTTAGAAACAGAGTTCCGAGGAGATATGAAGAAGGCAGTCACAAATGTGTTAAGGTGAATTATACTATCTATGATTTCTTGTTCTGTATAATAAAAATGGATGGATGAAGTGGAAACTTAAGGGTTCTTTGGAAAGTCAGATGTGTTGGATGGTGCTTTGCTGGGGAAAAATGTTTCACTGAAGCAGACACAAGTGAAAGGCTGTTCTGCTAAAGCAAGCCTGTGAAAGGACACGTGATGAGGGATTCTCAGCTAATGACACACATGTATTAGTCTGCCTTATACTGTGTAGCTGAGCTCCATTTATCATGACTCCATAGAGAGAAATGTACCAAAAAACTTCTGGTGGTATGCCTTGGTTTCTGGAAGCTTCCTTGAACTCGGGGGGCTGACTGGCAGA
Source organism: Mus pahari (assembly GCF_900095145.1). Taxonomy (NCBI): domain Eukaryota; kingdom Metazoa; phylum Chordata; class Mammalia; order Rodentia; family Muridae; genus Mus; species Mus pahari. Next base: position 61,695,070 of record NC_034598.1, read on the forward strand.
ATGATGTCAGCTGAGACAGATGCACATGCTAAGGCAAGACGCATGCTGAGACAGACGTGCTGAGGCAAGACCAGTGGAGGACACGTGATGTTTGGAGTGACTATAGAAAGGACTCAATGGACAGTGACAACAGTGACGTAGGCTGAGTTTGGCTTGTTGGTAGAGCTGGCTGTGCAATGCTTGTTGGCCTCGAGTCTTTGCTGATCTTCGATTTGCTGAAAAAGGCACAGCTAAGAACTTTTCATGGTGTTCCAGTTGGCCCTGGTCCTTCCTGCTGATTTGTGCCAAGGCTGAGGCCTGTCTCTGCTAGGTAGCCACCTGATGCTATCCTGACACTATTTAACTGGACTGCTGGTGAATCCCTGAAATGTTCACCAGTGGATCCAGCTGCCACTGATGACCTGTGAACTGAGCTGCCAATTTCTAGATAACACAGATGGGAGTTGTTCCAAAGAACCATTTCTAAATAGGCCCACTTCCCCTGTATTCTTTCTTTTCCACTACCTCTGGTGGGTGGTGGGCTAAAAGGGAGATTTGAAGTGTTTAAGAACCATCATTAAAAATAAGGATTGAAAAAAATTTAAGTTACAGATGGATGTATATGGGAGTGATTCAGCAGATGTCAGATTATGAATCACATTAGTTAGGTGTATAGACAGGAATCTGTCTATCCTGTGCTATTAGTAAATCATTTTCAATTCCATGTAGTTAGAATATGCCCTGAATTAAGAACAGGACACAATGTCTCCATACATCCAGACTAAATCTGGGGTTGGACCAGGCACTAAGTTGAGGTGATTCTCATACCACTTCTGGATCTGTACTTTTACTTTCTGAAACTCCAAGGTCAACTCTAGTCTGGAGTTTAAATGAAAAACAAAATGGATTATGAATTTTAAACTGCATGCTGTTCCAAGGAGGGCGATAAAAATCTCTGGCAATGATTATGTCCTGTTAGACACACACATCATCCCGTTGTGCAGATGGTAGACCTGATGTGTTATATACCTACCTTCTCGGTGATGGATAGCTAGCTGGTCACTTATTGGATAAACTGCAACAAGAGTACTTGTGTTAAAGTTACCCTTATTTACTTAATAATGGCCCTGAAATGCAAGAGTATATTAAAGAGAACTTGCAAATTATCTAAAGTTAAGAAAATCCAAAATAAAAATAAAAATAAAAAATTATTAAGAGCCATAGCAAGTTACTTTTGTTACTCTTTATTGTGTCTGATTTATAAACTAACTTTATCATTGCTGGTACTGTGTGAAAATGGTATATGTCCGAGGAGTCTACTCTCTGTGGCTTTAAGAATCACTACAGACATTAAAACATATTCCCCAAGGATAATGTAGGGATAATCTATTTGAGCCTTGATCATCTTGTACTATATTTTCTTCTCTGGGTAGACAGACATCCCACTGAAAATCTTGTTGCTAAAGAAACAGAGGGTTTTTTTTCCCGCCAAAAAGGCATTATTGCACTAGATAATTCAAATTTAAGTGACATTACATGAGGAGAAGTGATGTTTTATGGTCCAGCTGTTTTGAGATTGAGTCATCCTTTTGACTTTCTCTACCTAGCAGAATGGGTATCATTTTTCGCTTTACTCAGAGTCTTCTGAATGGCCTTCCCAATTACTCTCTTTTTAAAAATCCTTTGAAAGTAGAGAGAGAAGAGCAGGTGTGGTTTCCACTACCAGGATTGCATTTCAAAGGGGGACTGCATAAAGTAATAACTGTGCTCACAGAGAGTCAAAATCTCCGTGTAACACATTGTTCAGCAAATCATTCATCATTGTAATTGCCATCTTTGACACTTTACTCATTTGTAGATTTTTCCCTTTCTTGCCAGAATTTTTCTTCAGTAAAAATGATTTAAGGAGTAGCTATAGGGTTCAATTCTACCCTTCACGACAGAACAGGGACAAGAACAGCGTTATTTTCCAAATCCACTCCCACTTGAGGCCTAGAGTGCATATTCTTGAGGAGCTTGCCAACCGTACAGCATTTTCTTCATGTTCTCTCTCGGGGGCGAATTCTAGAGTGTAGTGGGACATTTCAGGCTGCATATCCCATTACACTGTGTAGCCTAGACGTGCCATTTCACATGTCATTTAGGGAAACTCAGTTTTTGCGCTGCATACACTGAGTTCAAATGAACCAATGTGCACACCTGTGTGACATTACAAATGATGTTAGGCATTTTGTATTTCTGTCTTTTCTGTAATGAGCTAGAGACATACGGGAAATAGGATTCAAAACAAAAGATTTGGTACCCAATACCATAGTAGGTGATTTTTTAGGTCTTCCCTACTGTCCAATTACCTCCATGCATTATTGTCTGCCAGTTACCTTCATGCAGAGCATATCATGCTATAAAAAAAAAATAACTTTAAGGGAGGGGCAATATCATAGTCATGTGAGCTTGCCCCATGAGTAGGGGTTTTAAAGTAAACAGTTAAGTTTACTGAGTAAAAGATTTAGTAAAACATCTTTGGAAACCCAGAATGCTCTAATTTATTCCTTGGGTGACCATATATATATATATTTTCAGCCTAAGATTGAAGACAGTTGCTTGATGAGCGGGCAGACTATTTGAAACCAGAGCTGCCTTGGAAAAGCTCCGGGTGTCTGCTTTCCATCTCTGTATGTGTTAAGAATAGGTTTGTGAGTCATTATTTTAAAAATGCTCACTGAGCCAGTGGGAAAAGGGTTTGAACACATTTTCAAGAAGAGAAGCAAAATTTGTAATTTCATTGTGATTTTCCTTAGATATAAGCATACGGAAGTAGCCAGGAATGGCTATGGATATGCACAGGAGGAGGAAAAGCATTTATTGTCAGGTGGGAGAGGCACTTGATTTTGGAGCCAGGAAAAGATTTGTAATATTTGTTAAAAACGTATGTTTGTTATTCCTACCACAGAAGCAGCTTAAGAAAAAAAAAAATATCCCTTTACCACTGGTCACTAAAGTCCAGAGGTTGATTCCCAAAGTCCGTTTTGATTCCCAAAGTCCTTTTATGTTGTTTTGCCCCACATCAGGTTTTTGTTGTTTGTTTGTTTCAGGAACATCTTTTGGTTCTGGTTGGCTTAGCACTTGGTACCATACTGTCACAGTTCTTTCTTCCTTTAATCATAAAATAATAGGCGAAATGAAGAAAACCAGCAGACTATAGAATCTTGCTTAATCTGGAAATTATCCTTATCAATTATCTGTGAATGGAAACGCTGAGGGGCTACCCTGAGCCTCCTTCCTGGTATTCACTTTCCCTTTTCCAACTCAAGAATTGGCCTCTCTGAAGAACTTGCTTTCTCTGTGCCCATCAGCCTCACAGCATGCTGAAATGCTGTCATAGCTATTCCTTTCTATATCTATCTGTTCCCAGGGACTCCACTACTCAGCCTCAGGACCAACCGTGTGTATGTTGAAGGGGTAGAATCTGAATATTGTTTCCCTCACACCTACTGAATCAGAATCCACAGTTTTAAGAATTTCGTAGATGACTCGCACTCACAAGCGTTAATAAGCACTCTCCTAGCACCTGTTAGCCATCCACTTAAGCAAATAGACCCAACAGCAAATAAAGTAAAAGTCACGCAGCCCAGGTTCCCTGCCTTTGTGATCACAGACTGGGCATATTCTGGCTTCCCGAAGTGGCAGAGCCTGGTTGCTGGAGTGTCTTTTGGAAGAAGTCAAACCTTTCTTTGTAGCCCATGTTCCTTTCAGGCAAATCTGAGCTGCCAGTCTGGAAGGAGAGAGGTGTTAATAGCGCTCTTCACTGAGGGCAGAGTAACTACAGGCACTACCTGTCTGGGGCTCTGTCACAACATATCCTCCGCAAGAGCAAAGGACTCTCAATACAAACATGCTTTGATGCCAGAAAGAAAGAAAGGGAGGAATAAATCTAAAGCTTCATTTTTACACCTACTTCAGAGACAGCGAATAGTTCCTTTTCTTAATTATTTATGGTGTTGCCTTGGCAGTATTTATAGATTATGATCAGGATCCCTCCTTGAAGTTCATTCTCCCGACTGTATAAATTTAGCTGCCCTGAGTGTGTCTCATATGTCTTTCCCTCTGAGCTAGCCTGAAATGCATTCCATTCCCTGTTGCTCCGTCTATGATTTATCTGCATTATTCCTAAACTGCTGGAGTCAGAAGAGTCCCTGCGTTTGGCCTTTGGCTGGTTTAGAGTCACCGCTGTTTCTCTGGCTTTACATGCTGTTCCTAATATGCATATCTGAAAGATGCACTGAGATTATTATTTATTTGTGCTGTCAGTTAGTCCAGTGCAAATGTTTAAACTCAGTAGAGTGGATAAATACAACCGGGTTTCTTGCTGTATAAACGGGGCTATAGTTAGGCATCATTGAGATGGCCCTCTTTAGGCAGCAACATGAGTTCTGTGAAGCACTGACCGTTAGAATCAAGCTCAAGTAGATATAGGAAAAAGAGTAATTAAAAAAAAAAAAAGCTTCTCTAGGCATTTCCTGCTAATCAGAACTTAAAAATATGTTTCAGATGACTTTTTGAGCAAATATCTCTCTCCCTGCGTATGTTTTCACACAGAATGTTGGAAAGAAATGGATTTTTTCCTTTTTTTTTGGCTATGCTTATTTATTAGCTGTTTGCCAAGAATTTCATCTGAAGCTTTTCATTGCCAGATGAGAGCTTAATTCTAGCATCCTGCCTCAGGCAGAAACTGAGTTGTTTCCTAAGAGTAGATGGTGGTAGTGATTTTTTTTTTAAATATATATTTGACAGTTGTTATGACAATGGCCTGGGTCGGTCATGAAATAAAATGTAATCTCTTCAGTTTCATGTTTCCTAATTTTAGCACTTAGTATATTTTAAATAATTTAAAGAAGATGAAGAAATGTAATTTATTAGATCTTCAAAATATGAAATCATGACAGCAATGGAGAGAACATATTTAGTACCAGTGTGAGAGGTGAAAGGGACAGATATTCCTGGCAAGAGGCACTAGAGTGCATAGGTTCAGCTTCTCCATCCACAGTTGTAGCTTCCACTCTTTCCAGACAATTGCTAACTCTGGCATTTTCTCCTGCTTCACAAGGGGAGGAGGGAGGGTTCAGGTAGATGCATGCAAAGCCCTTGTGTGCCATGATGGGCTGTAAATATATCCAATAGCAGGTGACAATGAAGGTGTTAACACTTTTGCTTATGGTTATCTAACATCTGTCCTATGCGGTAGACATATTCTTAACAAATTCTGTCTGCCTACAGCATTTTTACAGCATTTTGTGTTTAGAAAGAGAAATTAACCAAAGCAGACGTGATAGATAGTGTTCTCTCAAAGAATTCCAAGAACTCATGATCAATGTTGTTTGATTCCTTTAAAGAGGAAAAGGTTTTCAAACATTTTTTTTTTCTACTTTAAATTTTACCTTATGTAGGAGGAAAGGATCCTATTAAAGTAAAAAATTTATTGTCTGCACTTGACCAGTCATGGATCTTGGTAATAGACTCTGTGTACTGAAAAATGAATCTTCTTCAATGATTGTGAAAGCTCACACTTATCTGTGGGTGTAAGGATAAGCATTTAGAGTATAGTTAAAACATATATTGGTTTAAAAAAAATGGTGGTAGTGGTTTCTCCTCTAGGGTTCACAGTACTAAGCTTGAGTTATTTTGTATTGAGTAGCCCTTAAAAACCATCAGACAGCTGTTGAGTACCCCCAAGATATAAATGTCATTAGTACACCACTAGGGATATCATGCTGTTTTGGTCATTGTTGTGGCTCATAGCCTTTACAGAAAGTAAGTGTCCTGTATAATCTATCTATCTATCTATCTGTCTATCTGTCTATCTATCTATCTATCTATCTATCTATCTATCTATCTATCTATCTACTTACCTACCTATCTATCTACTTATGTATCAGCTATCAATAGACACAAACTATCATTATCTAAATGGGGACCACAGTTAAGTAAATATCAAAGATTGTTTTGTAGGCAAGCTTAAGGGGCACTTTCTTAACTAGAACAGAAATTGGTACCAGGATTATGGGGCATCACTGTGACAAACCTGACTGTTTAATTTGGGGGGAATATTGTGGAAGGTGTTTGGAACTTTGGGACAGGGAAGCCATTGAGTGTTCAGAGCTTAGTGGGTTGTTATATGAACTTGGAAAAGAATGATGAGAGCAGGGCAAATGGTAGAGACCTGGCTTGCTCTAGGCATAATGTTACTGTGCACAGAAGAAAGATTATCCTACTATTATTCAAACACTGATGTCTCTGCCCCCATACCCAGTTGCTATCCAGTTATTATTCTAAGAATCTCCTGTCTCAAATGTTGTGTAAACACTGCTTCCCATGTATTCTCTGATTTATTCATAAAAGCTGATCAGCCAGTGACTGAGCGGGGGAGAGAACAGGGCTGTATTTCCAAACCCAGCCTAGGGGATGGGGTGAGGGTAGGGAGTAGGGTGTGGGTGTGGGATGGAGAAAGAGGCATTCCCCAGGAAAAAATGGTCCAGGAGACACCATGGGAGCACATCTGGAGCAAGGAGAGTCAGAAAAATACTAAAATATAAGAATCTCAGGGATTTTTGGCTGGGAGCTGCCAGATTACCTTAGAGAATTAAAATAGGTTAAGAACTGTTCAGATACTGTGCTGTAAAACTCAACAAATACATCTAGTAGTCCCCGTCTCATTTATTTGGGAGCTAGTCAGTATAAAGACAAACAATCACTTTTTAAATTGCAGTAACAGATTGTGATGTTTCAGAGGGAAGCAAAGACTCAGGGCTATTTATGTGATATAATGAATTAACAATTTGTGGTCCTGTTCAGCTAGGGCTGATGAATTTGCTGTGATTATGAAGAGACCGGAATCACTAAAGTGAAGAATTTGCTTTGATGCTACCTGTAGCTAAAAGTTTAGCAATGATTAAGGCAAGACCATTATGACTGAGGTGACATCTTCTGAGAAGTATTTCCTCAGAGTCAGTACACAGAAATTATGATCCAGAAGGGGGTCAAACGTATATCTTACACCGGCAGCTGAACTTGGTAATGTGTAAGAGTTTCTCAAGTGATACCGGTGTTGAAGGCATGAAGGGGTAATGTAGAGCAGCTGAGGCTTGAAACCATGAGAGGCCAGGAGGGCCAGTGGTGAATGGAAAGCCTCAGTTGAAGTAGAAACCCAAGTACAGGAGGGGTTATGGAGAGAACGCCATTTAGCAGAGACAGTGTCCATGAAGAAAGCTCAGGAGAGGTTCCTGGTGAAGGCGCAGTCCAGTTGTAGTGGAGACTCCAAGAGTTGGAAGGTGTCAGTACTCCTCTGCCAAGGACACAGCAGATGTGGAGGGGAACTACCTCAAGCTTAGGAGACAAGCTGTGTGAGCCGCAGATGGATGTCAGAGCTGGAGAAATGGAAGGAACCCTTTGAAGCCCTGGGGATTGCGTGGGTCCCAGATGTCAATCATGAACATTTTTATACAGCTGAACTTTGGTTTTTGCTTTGATTTGTTTATAACTGTGCCCTGGTTCTTCCCTCTTAAGTTAAGAAAGTATGTAACTTTAACTTTTTTTATTTTTTATTTTTTTACTTGACAGGAGCACATAGTTCAGAGACTGGGAATTTTTGAGAGACTTTGGATATTTAAGAGATATTTGGATATTTAAGTGAACTTTGAATGATACTTTGGATGTTTTAGAAAAACTGAATTTTTCAAGTGTTGAAATGTTTAAAGACTTGTGGGTTTTTTCTTTCTTTTAAAGATTAGTTCTATTACCATGATGTTTATTTTTATTGCTTCTTTTATTTTTAAAAAGATTAAATAATAATTATAATAATTAAAAATTATTATGAGAATAATAAATAAATGCTAAATAAACTATTTTACTGTCCTTGTTTACCTAATAATATTATGTGTAAATCTCAAATATTTATAATAAAATTTACTTAAAAGTAAGTGAACTATTTTATATATATATATATATATATATATATATATATATATATAAAAAATTACATCATTCCTTCTTTCCTTTTCTCACTCCAATTACTCCCATATCTGTCCTTGTTCGCTTTCAAATTGGGAATTTTTTCACTGGCTGAATATACGTATACATATAAGTATACAATATGAGCATGTGTGTGCGTATATGTATGTACATATATATTCTTAAATACAACCTGTAATAGTTCTCTTAAAGCTGTACCGTGAACAGAGTACAGGCACAGGGGGTGGAAAAATCACTGCTTAACCCAGGTCTGACAAACGGTATCCAATGGAAAGTGATCGCTTCTGCAACAGGAGCATCTAGTTATCCAGTTATTCACACAATTCTGTCCTTTCATCACTCCCCTAACCTAATTTTAAATGAGTTCTTTACTTTTTCTGTTTTCGAGGGTCTCATAATAATCTCAGAGTTCTACTACAGTGATTACTATGCTAAACATTGAATAACAGGCTTTTGTATAACTGCTAGTAAGATACAAATTCCCAGAAAACTGCATCTCAGCATCAAATTCACCACTCAGGGCTATTGCACACATGTCTCCTGGCATTTGCTCTCAGAATAGGGCAGGGGAGACCAGGCTGCAGGAAGTATTTGTTTTGTGCAGCTCCACTGGAAGCTTCAGCCAGTCCAGGGCTTCTTCTGGAACTGGGGTATTTTATCTAAGTTGTCCCTCTTTGATGCCTTTACATCAGCCAGCTCTTGACTCTTCCTCTCATTCCTACCTCATGAAGAAGAACCCTGTGACCAGGGACCATTCCTAATGTAGGACTTAAATGTGATCCTTTAGTAGCAAACACACCCAGCATCCTGTGGGGAGGGGATAGCAGGAAAGAGACAAAGATGTCCAGGGCAGGTAAGAAATACATCATGCTGTTTTATGTAGTGTTGAGGATCAAATCTGGAGCCTCAAGCATGATGGGCAAATATTCTACAAACTGAGCCATATCTTCGGCTCTCAAAGGGTTTAAAAACGGAATGGGGGCACTAGAGAGACACGTTCGTCATCTAGAGCACTTGCTGCTCTTACAGAAGACAGGAGTTCAATTCCTAAGACCTAAAGCAGGCAGGTTACAGCTGTCTGCAACTCCATGTCTAGGGAATCTGATGCACTCTTCTGATTTCCACAGACACCCACATAAATGTGCCCATGCGCTTGGGTGTGCGTGTGTGTATACACACACACACACACACACACACACACACCACACACACACACGCACGTGCACATGCACATGCACACATACAAATAAACAATTACTTGTATGTACATTTTCAGAGGTGACCATTTACTCTTAGACAATCGGTTGGTGTGATCTTGCCTAGAGAAGATGATTTCTCTTGCTCTCAACACGTGTAGTCGCCTTTAGCTCTTTGTGTAGGGCTGAGGCCTCCTCGGACGGGATGAGCAGATAGTAATTATGCAGGAGGTAGACACACACACACACACACACACATATAAATATACACACATATGTGTGTATGTTATGTAACAATAATCAATAACTAGTGGAGAAAGGAGACCATGGATTGGAAAAACAGCAAAGAGGAATATATGGGGGGGTTTGGAGAGAGGAAACAGAATGGAGAAATGACGTGATTATATTACAAAGAAATATTATTTAAAAGTTAATTAAAAAAATAAATGGAAACAATAATTTGAAAATCTGGTAAGACGTGGGGATGCATTTAGATGAAGAACATCTTTGAGGGATGACCTTGGAAGAATTATTCTACAAAAGTGACATGTTACAGAGGAGCAGAGATAACCCTTTGAACACATTTCAAAATCAGTAATGAAGATGCAAATATAAGGACAAAGAAAAGACCTTAAAAACCTTTCAATTTTTTGTGGGGCAATTTGAACTGAAATCATGTAGAGAATGAATTGCTCATTTAAGTAGTTCTCTTCCTAAATTGTATGTAATCTTTATTGTTATATGTTGATTCTAGTTACTTATTGCATCTGTACTGGCTGGTTTTGTGTGTCAACTTGACACAGGCTGGAGTTATCACAGAGAAAGGGGCTTCACTTGGGGAAGTGACTCCATGAGATCCAGCTGTAGGGCATTTTCTCAATTAGTGATCAAGATGGCAGGGCCCTTGTGGATGGTGCCATCCCTGGGCTGGTAGTCTTGGGTTCTATAAGAGAGCAGGCTGAGCAAGCCAGGGGTAGCAAGGCAGTAAGAAACATCCCTCCATGGTCTCTGCATCAGCTCCTGCTTCCTGACTTCCTGACTTCCATTGGTGATCAACAGCAACATGGAAGTGTAAGCTGAATAAATTCTTCCTCCACAATTTGCTTCTTGGTCATGATGTTTGTGCAGGAATAGAAACTCTGACTAATACAGCATCATTGCATAGTAATTTAAACAAAATATGGTTATACATCTTTTGTTATATTGACCAATACCTAGAATGTGTGCAGTATGAAAACTAGCTAGAACTATAGTATTTAAAGATTTGTTTTGATTCTCAGGTAACTGTTCCTTCTTGGATGTACACAACTTTCAACATCTTGCACTCTTGTGGTTCAGAATATGTTCTCAACAGGATAGAAACTCTCTATATCTACTAGGAGATTGAGATATTTCAAATTCTAAATCGTCTCTTTGAATGGACACTGTTTCTGAAGATAAAAATGATCAGAATTTTGCTAGCCTACGTTATTGAGATGTGAACTTGAGAGAATTACTTCCTAAAAATTTCACGGACTAATTGGGCAAGCAATGAATGAATAAAGAATAAGCCATCAGAGCAGAATTCATTTATTTATGTACTATGTTCAATTGGTATCTGCAAGGAAGACATATCTCCTATCTTCTTTAATAGTAAAAGAAGGTTAAGTTCACATATATGTACTGGGAGGCTGTCATTATTTTCTGTCTTCTCTACGGTGCAAGTAATATAATTTTATACACAAGATCCTCAGATAGAGTTTTTGTTTCTTTCAATTTTTGGACCTTAGCCATTGTAGTGACTAGGCTTTGTAATATTCATTATTTCCATGACAACGCCAATAATCAGAGCCAATATATAGTTTGTCATGGTCTAGGCACTGTTCCAAGTGTTATGAATATAGTAACTCCAACAGGCTGGGATGGGCTGTACTAATACTCCATATCAAAGCTAGACTAAGGAAACAAAGATGTTATGCAACTTGTCCAAAGTTACTAATCTGTCGAGTGAGGATTCGGATCTAGGCAATTAAACATCAAAGTCTATGCTCTTAATTGTTATGCTCTATAGATTCTATTGGAGGTATAAAGTTTGAGGAAGAAAAACCAGAGAAAGCACTTCTCATAAATATTGAGATGCAAATTTAAATATCATTAAGATTCCACGACTCCTATTAAAGCCCACAGTGGTCTGCATTAAAATAACAAAACAAAATCAAAACAAAACAAAGGAAAAATAAAACAACCTTAAGTCAGATGCCATTGCCAAACTTATTATCTGTTTCTCTGAGTGCGCTTCTTCTTCCTCCTTCCAGATAAGGTGCCAAGTTTGATTTCTCAATGATGCTTGCCATTTACAACAATAGTGGGTACTCTTCTTAGGGGATATTCTTCATGTTTTATAACAGAAGAAATGAAATATGACTCTAAATAAAGTCCTGAGAGATGTAAAAGAACCTGAAGAACAGGTTGAATGTTCAGCAACATTTTCTAGTTCATTGATTGTAAAATTACAGTTCTTTCTCTGGGTATAGAGACTCAGAGCTAGGATACCTGGGTGCATGAGGTCCTAGTTAAATTTTTAGTGGCAGGAGGTGGAGGGAGAAAGAGAAAGAGAAGGGGGCAGGGTGTGTGGAGAGAGACTTACCTTGTGATTGTTATTCTTGTTTGTGGGGGGAAGCTTCACAAAATAATCATATTTCATTCCCTCTATTTTTATTACTTGACTTATAATTCATTTTTGTTGGGGTCACTAATATTTGTTTTGCTGTTAAGGTTAACAGACACATAGATTGGCTAGTAATGAGCCATTTATTAATATTTCAATAGTCACCGTATTAGATTTTATTTTCAAATTGCACATACACATAGAGAAATATACTATTTCTGGCTAGGACATGGGGAGAATTATTAATTGAAAGCTTGTTTACATGGATGTACATCTTCAGAGCCTCATTTTCAACGTTCCTGGAACGGGCTTAATGATGGTGACTGTGTTCAAGAGTTTACATGTGAGTGGATTAAATTGAGATATGCTTCATGAGCGAGCTTAACCCCTTTCAAGACAGTTGTTAATAAATGTGGCCACTATTGTGATCACATGTAATACTTAATCTTTACAACGATGGTGCATTTATCTTCATTTAGTTCCAATGATAAGAATGCCTGGGGAGCTTAAATTTCTTGCATAGTGCCATGTAGGACCAGTGCTGAAAACCATGGAATTCATTTATTTGCCATCCAGTGTAAGTGTGTGTCAGGTTCCAGACTGAGTTCTAGTGTAAAGGAGAGGGGGACAAAAGGGCATGCCATGCAAATGGGTAATAAGATTAAGGCATGCTGGGAACAATGTGTTGTGGAGAGTGGGGAGAATTCTAAGTAGTTTGGCGTTAATGTGAAAACACAAGGCGATTAAAGAGTGACACGGAGTCTGAAGTGTATGTACTTCAGGCTTGTAGAAACATGTTGGAAACAAGTGCCTATCATCCCTGAGATCTAGTTTGCTGAGTGTCTTAGTCAGGGTTTCTATTCCTGCACAAAACACAATGACCGCACAATGAGGCTAGCTGGGGAGGAAAGGGTTTATTCAGCTTATACTTTCACATTGCTGTTCATCACCAAAGGAAGTCAAGCCTGGAACTCACACAGGATAGGAACCTGGAGGCAGGAGCTGATGCAGAGGCCATGGAGGGTGCTGTTTCCTGGCTTGCTCAGCTTGCTTTTTTATAGAAACCAGAACTACCAGCNCAGGGATGGCACCACCCACAATGGGCCCTCCCACCCTTGATCACTAACTGACAAAATGCCTTAAAGTTGGATCTCAGGGAGGCATTTTCTTAAGGGAGGCTCCTTTCTCTGTGACAACTCCAGCTTGTGTCAAGTTGACACACAAAACCAGCCAGTATACCACTCACACATTTTATGTTCCTATTTTGGTTTGTCTAAGCATTATGTGGCTTTGTTGGTAGACGAATACATATGGCCATCATCTGCCCCGTAACAGTATATACTCCAGGTATCGTGGATCTCTCTTAGGAGAAGGATCAAAGAAGAAGCCCCTATAGGCCATAGCAATGAATCCCCAGTTTCCTCATATTCTTTGATTAATATTAGTTTGTGTGTGTGTGTGTGTGTGTGTGTGTGTGTGTGTGTAGTTTTTATCCATACAGTGG
>NC_034598.1:61713420-61716037 GCF_900095145.1 Mus pahari
CTCTCAAGAATAAGAAATTATTCTGCAAGACAGATTGCTATGCGCAAAGAAGTTTATAAAAGAAAGAATCCAACATTATTTCTAAAGGAGATTTACTGGTTTGCATATGATTGACTGAAAACTTGAAGGTAATACCACCATATAAGCCTTTGGCAGGTTTGCATTTCTCTTGTGTACATGAAGGTCAGGTGGTAGAGGATTCACGGGGAAAAGTTGGAATTTTTCTCTAAATTTCTAGAAGTTGTACAGATAAAATGTCTCATACAATGTAACAAACCCATAGACTAGGATGAGTTCCCTGGAAATCAGTATCCTGCGTGCGATAGTCGGATGGGCCAAAGAAGCAAATGAGGTTGACCACCACGACGAAAATAACCGATGTCTCGCAGGGTTAAATAGGATCAGACATTCGTCTTCAAAATTAGTTCTGCTCTTTCCAAAGTGTAGATTAGAGAGTATCTACAACTGCAGGCATTCTTTATTGTAAATGGTTCTAAAGCTATTTCTTTTGCAGGTGTATAAAAAAAAATCGAGCCCGAGTGTCCAAACAGTTGCAAGAGAGCAGTTCTTTTAGACCCTAGGGATGTGACTACCCGGCAGTCATAATATAGAAAGTAGTACAATACCTGGGAAAACTTCAAAGAGAAATTATGAAAGAGGCTATTGTCGCATCTCTCTCTCCTATTCTGTCCTATTGATTTCACCTCTTCAGTATCTCTAGAGGCTCCTCACTTCTCTTCATCTCTGTCAGTACCACCCCAGTTCAAGCTAGGGCTGGACATCTCTGAGCTGAACTATTGCAACATCTTTATAATTGGTTTGCGTTCTTGCTGCCTTTCCAATTCATCCACTAAATTAGAACATTCCTTCTTAAGCTCATCAATAGCCTTCCATTGCGTGTAAAGAACAAACAGTGAAGGTAGCTAAATAGCCAGGCACATCTGGACACAGGTCTTTCTCCTGAGTTTTGTCTTGCTTCTCTTTTATTTCTAAATCTCCCCATACTTGTGGATTTACTTGGAGCATTGAATCCTGAACACACTTATCTTCATTTGTTCAGAAGCTGAGTTCATTCTTTTTGTACATTTACTGGCTCAGAAAGATTTCTCTTCTTAAATTAAGCATATATAATATAAAATATAAATTTATACAAATATAAAATATATAAAATTATATATTAGACTTTTATAATAGTATTGACCATAAGTCTGTTCTTTTGAACATTTATCACCTTTGCTAAACCACAGTCACTATAGTTGTGAAATTTGGCTCATTATTGTTACTCCAGAATTCAATACTTTTGAACTATACATATGTTGACAGATTGAATTAGTCTGCTTATTAGCGTTAGAATTTTTTTTGAAAAGAAGTGATTTGGCCAATTTAAAAAAAGATCTGTGTGATTTTATCTATCTAGAATCTTATTATTGTAGATAAGGACAACTTATTTTTCATCTAGATGCTTTCTCTGTTAATCAGAAGGGTCAAACAACCCAACATATCACAGCTGTGTCAGGAATGAGAAGTTATCTGACCACTGAGTGAAAGTAGTAGTAGTTATTGATCCATGCCTAATTATCTGTGATGGCACTCCCTCAGTTTTGCCCTTATTAATTTCTTTTATTTCCTCAATGGAGATAATGTCTTCTTTCCTACATGTGATTAAAATATATTCCAATAGTCATACTTTCCTTGAGAAGTTTGTGCCAAGAAGTTTATATATCCCTGTGTTATCTATTTCTATGTTGATATTAGGAAAATATCCAGAAACTTTAGAGTCTTCTAGGTATATTTTCTTTGAACACCAATTATTATTAAGTTTGTATTGGTGTTATATTGTTACATATTCTAAGATATTTCTCCACGAGTTTTTAATAAAGAATTTCTAGGAAGTGTGTTAAATTTCATTCTTTCAGAGTGATAAATACTTCCCCTGATAATCTTACAGGGAATTTTTCTGGGGTGGAAGCCCATTCTAGGGGTTGGTCTAGTTAAATAATGAGCTTCTTGTAATTAAGTTGTATTACTTTTCTCAGGTTTGATCTAATTTATATCACTGTGTACTAGCTTTTTACATTGCAAAATACTCAATAATATCTTGAAATACCATTGTTTAATTTTTCCAGTGTGGCGCTAAGATATCCCCACTAGTATTATGGATGCTCTGAGATATTGACATAGAAAATGAAATATGAATTCAATTTTATTTAACATTTATTGACTAGATTAAAATACATTGTGATTCAAAATTTTGTTTCCACAAAGTGACCTGGTTAGACAGTGAGAAGCAATAGCCAACATTTGGAGTGCTGCATATCCAAACGGCCATATTTAATCTCTTATCACTCACGCACTTATTCATTTAAACACGGTAAGAGACCGATAACAAGAATATTCAAGAAGGCCATGATAAGCAGAAATGCACAGGAAATGTGGATGGACACAGTTGATAATAAATATGGTAATTTATATATGAAAATAAGTGAGTAAAAAGACTAATAATTCCAATTAATGATGGCAATAGCTGGACTAGTCTGGAGGAACAACTAAAATAGATTTCCTATATTCTCTCTTTTTCTCTTTGATTCAGAGACAGGGGAAAAGAGGGAGAGGGAGA
>NC_034598.1:61716097-61727068 GCF_900095145.1 Mus pahari
GAGGGAGAGGGAGAGGGAGAGGGAGAGGGAGAGGGAGAGGGAGAGAGAATACAAAAGATTTAAAATTGGGTACTAATAAGAGAGTAGATTGACCTATATGACTGGAGATAGGACACTCCAATATAGCCTTCTGTGCACTGAAGAGCCAGAGAATCTGATAAGCAAGCCAGCCAATCCAAAAAGCAGAAAGCCTTAGAACAAGGAGGGTCAAAATTGCTTGTCCAAGCTCTGGCTAAAGGCTGATTGACACCCGGAGAATTGCTGATGTGAATCCATATTTGGAGGCTGAAGAAGCTGGAGTCTGATGTCCATGGATGATGATGGCAGCCATAATGTACTTAGGACGAACTGAGTTCACCTATGTAGACTGGCTTCTTTTTTCTTCCACCTATCTTTCATCCAGATGTCCAGCCTACTGGATGGTGCTGCCCCATTCAGGAGGATAATGTTCCCTTCAGTTACTGTCATGCATGCCATTCATACTTAGAAACGCCCTCAAAGACACATCCAGAAGTATTTTTTTTTATTAATCTTTTGAGTTAGTTCAAACAAATTTACAATGAACATTAATCACAACCCACATTGACTTGAATTGGATTTTTGCTTTGACCATTAAGTTTTGTCTCATTTAGTTATCCATAAATAACTACTATTATTGATAACAGCTAAGTATACATGTTCAGTTAGTAGAGGATCAGGTTTGGTTCCCAGCACTAACATGATAGCTAACAACCGTATTAATTTCATTTCTAGAAGAGCCCTCGTCTGCTCTCCATGGATACTGCACATACATATTGCACAAATATGAAGGCAAAACACTTGCAGACATAAAATAAAATTAAATAAATCTTTTAAAAAACCTGAAGAAGGATGACCATTGTCTCTAATTTTAGGAGGAAGAAACTGAATCAAATGAAAGTTTATATATGCCTGACTTACATATGTAAGTGAAAATCTTCCTTTACCACCTCACACGTATTGATACAAATTTAACTAGCTATTGAATAACTTAATATTCAATTAATAATAGAAATACTTTTCTATAGTTGTATTTATAAAAGTATGAAAAATTTAAAATATAATATACTGGCAGGGATAGAACAATTAGGAATCCTTATTTACTATTACTGGGATGTAAAACCAATGTGGATACTTTTGAGAGCATCTTGTTCTTCTGATGACATTTAAGCATTCTAGTTCTTATGTTACTGTAGATCTCTTGATAAAACGACAGAGAAAAACTCTCAAGTTAGTGTCCTTAGAGACACACTGAGAGGTTTGTTGCACTCATGGTCAGATGGAATAGTTAAAAATATAACAGGTATTATAACATGTAGAATAACTCTATCATTCATTGATAGCATACTATGGACCACTCAAACATATTTAACTAGATTTTATATTCAGACCATAAAGACACAAATTGGTTGAAATAAGTCAGGGGAAATAAAAGAATGTAGCTAGACTAGATCCTGGTGGAAGGTCTACTACTATTATTCTGCTAACTGAGCATTCTATGAAATAAACCAACTTCTAATAGCTTATTGTTATAACCACAGATAATTGCATCTTTCAACCCTCAGTATAGAAGCTTATTTTTTTCCAGTATATGGCAATTAATACAGAGGCTCTTGTTTGGCCAAATTACAGAGAATAAGAGATTGAGGAATGCTTATCCCTTAACAGACATCTATGTCATATCTCTTCTTCCCAAGGCTTAGGTATCACTGGTAAAGATGGGGCAAGGAGATTGTAAGAACTAGAGATAGTGGATGACTACAATTATTTTCTGGCCACAGGAGGGCAGCTGCATATACAAATCCACAGAAATTGTGACAGCATGTACAATATCTGCATAAGCACAAACCAGACACAATTCCAACATGGATAGAGAAAGCAGGCAGAAATTCCTATTCTTGGTAGTTATTGGGAATTCTTAGCCTGGCCATTTCCCAGTAGCTTTGGCCCCTGGTAGGTTGACCATGTTTAACTGGAAGGCCATACATTCAATAGTATAAGGCCAGTAAAAATTGTACTTGATGAGTTTAATAAAAGAGAAGACATATAGTTGTCTGGGAAAGGGTAAGGGAAGGGGAAGTGTCAGAGGAAGGGGGGAAGATGAGTGAATATAATAAAAATATATTGTATCAATTTATCAAAGAACTGATAAATGAGAGGGAAAAATCTGTATCCAAATTTGTATCTCAAAGATGGCTTCCTTGAAGAAATAGTGGTAGAAGATTTGTGTGGTTGGTAGAAGTACTTAGAAAATGGCCAGGGGTATGGTCGAGAACAGTCATTGTGGGAGATGCTCAAGGTTAAGCAAAGAGTGTAGCAACTTTAAAAGTACCAGTGAGGTTTTTTTCCCCCAGTAAACCTGAAGGCAGTATTGATATGTAGACTAAGCTACCATTGAACTTGTGATTGTGTTCCTTTAGCTTCCTTAATGCTGAAATGTTAGGTATGCCACCATATCTGGCTCAGATGAACATTTTAAGGTGGATGTCGGATGTCCATATTTATTCTCCATAATGAACTTTCTGGTACATTGTATAAAGTAAATATGGAGGAAAAAAGAGAGATATGAGAGGTTATGAGTTTATTAAAATAACCCAGGTGAGAGTCACACCGATTGACAAGAGAGATGGATGTAGGGAGAATTTATAGGTTAAAATCTATTGAATGTTAAAAGCAAAATGATTTGCTGATAGATTAGGGTTAGGATGGTGTGGGGAAGCAGAGAGTAATCAAGAGCAGCCTGAGGAGAGTGCATTAAAATAAACGTAGTAAAACTATAAAATGCAAAAATGTAGCAGAAAAAGTAGAAATATATACTTTTAAAAGGGTGCATTAAAAACGTTGGTTTAATAAAAAGGCAAGAAGTTTTTGACATGCCCATGGTTTGAATAAAATGATATAAGACCTGTAATCTTCATTAAAATATTTCAAAGACAAAGAATATAAATGCATATTCTCAGCACGTTTTAAAACCAAAGGTTGTTCATAGAGAGGTTGCTTCTTCTGATTCTGTGTGTACTTAAATGTTTTCATATTTAGGGAAACATCAACCAGAGAAGAAGCTACCTATTAAGGGAAGAAGGACAAGTGACTTCTCAGGCGTGAAAAGCAGAGTACCTTCATCAAGTAACACTCACCTCCCAAGTATCAAGTTAAAGTCACATTACAGTTCACCTAGGCTTCTTGTCTCATAATGTATGCATTATCGTTTAAGTAAAAGGGTTGGCATTTTCATATTAAGAAGAATGGGGTGCGTTCTGTTTACAGGCCCTCATGAAAACACTGACCATTAGACGTATCCCTAAGGAAGAAAGTTTAACTGAAATGGAAAAGAGCATTGTGAAAACAAAAAAGTTAACGAATTAATGATAAATTTAAATAAACAGCTCCCATTAATTAATGATCTGGACTAACTATCATAAACATGAATATATAAATTCATAATAGCTAATGTACATCTGCTGACTACTTTTTTCTATTCATAAATTTGTTTATTCACTTTACATTCCAGTTCTTGGCCCCCTCCCTCCTCTCCTCCTCTTTCTCCCTCATAAATCCCTCCTCCTATTACACCATCCCCTGCTCCTCAGAGAAGAAGTCCCCCCCCCCTTGGTAGACTATCTGCCCTTGGATATCAAGTTCCAGCAGGACTAAGTGCATCCTCTCCCACTGAGGCCTGACCAGGCAGTCCAGGTAGGGGGAGAGGATCCAATGGCAGTCAATAGAGTCAGTGATAGCCCCTGCTCCAAATGTTAGGGGACCCACATGAAGACCAAGCTGCATATCTGCTACACATCTGTAGGGGATGCTAAGCCCAGATCCTGCATGTTCTTTGATTGGTGGTCCAGTCTCAGTGAGCTTCCATGGGCTCCGGTTAGTTGACTCTGTAAGTCTTCTTGTGGTTGACTTAACCACTCTGACTTGCTAAGCCTTAGTCCCCACTCTTCTACACAACTCTCTGAGCTCTGCCTGATGGCTGACTGTGGTCTGTGCATCTGCTTCCATCAGGTGCTGGATAAAGCCTCTCAGGAGACAGCAATGCTACTTTCCTGACTGCAAACATAGCAAGGTATCATTAATAGTGTCAGGGTTGGCTTTCTCCCATGGAATGGGTTTTAAGTTGGATCAGTCATTGGTTGGCCGTTCTGATGACCACATTTTAAAGCCTATTTCATACAGTGACTGATTTGATTATCATAATTAGTAATTAAATTGAACTCTTCTCACTATAAATTTAATTTTTAGGTGAAGATATTATTGTATGTAACTAGTAACTTATCCATCAATATTAAGAACCATAGCCAGGATCTAAAGCTAAGTGGTCTAGTACCATAACTTCTTACTTAAATGTCAAAATATTTTGAATGAATACTATATTCTGGACCTTGTGTTTCTTTTAGTCCACTAACATTAGACCAGTTAAATCATTACAAATGTACATTAGGTGTATCACTGATAGATCATACAGTATACAAATACAAATGTGTCTAAGGATCAAAATCAAAGCAAGAAGAACAAAAACAAAGTACAAATTCAATTCACTCATTCAATAATATTGAAGAGTAGGAAAATACAAATGTCTGTCCTATATATTTCTGTCACTTACCTATCTATTATCTATTTATCTATCTATCTATCTATCTATCTATCTATCTATCTATCTATCTATCTAATCTATCTATATATCATCTATCTATATATCATCTATCTATCTACCATCTATTACCTATTTCAGGCATGTAACCATTAACTAAATTTTCTTGTGTATTTTTCAGAGAGGTAGACGAAATTGAGAAATCAAATATAAATCTATGCTGTTCATGGAAGATGCATTTTAAACATAAGGCCCAACACTTTGAATGTTAGTAGAGCATCTAGTTAAATTTGATGAATAGATTTTTTTTAAGGCATCAGTATTACTAAGGCTAAAGATTATGAAATTATTTAACAAAAAATAGGAAACCATACACACCTAATATTGGTTCAAAATATAGGAGACAAAACGTTGGCAGGGCTGGGGACGTAGCTGCGTGGTAGAATCCTTACCTAATACGTAAAAGGAAGTCTCAGGGTTTGATTCTCAGTGAAGTCCCAAATAGCAAACAAATGACAGAGCCACATGATGGTCAACTATACATCAATGTATTTGCAGGAGATTTTTTAACAACTTTCTAAAATCATTAAAGGTAAAAATCTTAACCGAGATTTCAGGGACTGAAAAGCTACATTCATACTGTATTGATCTGATGAATGTTTATCGAACCAAGTTCCTAAACTGCAGAGGTTAGATGCTGTTTTTAAGCATGTATAGCTTTTGCTATGTGAGTTACAAAACTCACAAATTGTTGGAGCATGTACCTAGAGACATGCATACCAAAGCAAAAGCAAGCAGGACAAAAGCCAAAAGCTACGAAACACCAATGTTAAATCATTTGTTTGCAATTATATTAGATAGCAATAAAACACAGATAAATTAATAATCACATTGCTAGAAACCTGAAAGTGTTCTTCTAAACATTCTATTGGTCAAGTGGGAGGTCATGAAGTAGGTAGAAATTAACAAAGGAATGGGAAGCTCACGTTAGGCTTGGCGAAATGCAACTAAATTAGTTCTCAGAATTTGTAGTTGTGACAAAGATAAATTGTAAGGATATACTTGAGATAAAATTGGTCATATGATCATTTTATTGTAGAGTTTGTAGAAACAACTGGCTGTAATAAACTCAAGAAGTAGTTTAGCACAGTAGTAATCATGAAATAATAATAAGAAACAATAGGTCCAACCAAACCAGAGAGTCCTTTTAAAGGAACGGGCTGCTTGCTATACCAGATGGCTTGCAGGGAAGAGGAAATTATATAAATTAAATTACGATCACAAAAAATAAAAATAAAATCATTCAAAAAGGACTACAATAGATTTTTTAAACTGTTTTAATAAAAGAGAAGGTACATGATCTCAATTAAGAATCATTATACATAAGAGAGATATAATAGGAATGAAAAAAATAGAGAACTTATTCTCATGGTTTAAAAATAACAAAGGGAATAAGATTTTGAACAAAATTACCAATTGCCTTAAAGCTATTAAAGCAGTAGTCAGAAGTCAACTCCTTCTTCAAACCATTAGGTTCACAGTTTTATAGACATGCTTTACCAACTCTCTGCTAAGGTTAAATTACACCTTAAACAAACAAACAAAAACTCAATATGGATGAATGGATTCTCTATCACTTTGCCTGCAGTTGAATACAGTTAATGGTTTAACTTTAGAGAGCATGCTATTGTAATTCACCACTTAATAGGTCACAGGCTAAAAGGTAGAAATATGTTATTTAAATATTTGTGAAGGATACATTAGAGAAATCCAGTGGCATGCATGCTACAGTTCTTGGCAAACAGTGAATGGGAAATGCATCTTACTTTGTGGCAAGAGTTATCATTGACAATGAGACTGTGGCCACATTCCAAATACAACCAGAACAAGGCGATTCCTTTCATCATTCCTTTGCGGTATTGTTCTAGGAATCCCATGTGTGAGACAAGTGGATACAAAAGACATACCAGAAAACAGAATTAAATCAGAAAGTTTATGTGTTTCAAAGTCAATTTACACAAATCAGTAGGTGACAGATCAGAAGCTGATAACTAATAATAAGTATAACTTTTCCCAATACCATACCCAGTACCAATAACCCATAAGGTATCCAGAACTCAGAACTAAATCTAGTAGAAGATGTTCAAGGGTCTGATGGAGCCCATTCCATTGACATAAATTTCTGTTGAGAACCTACCATTGCTTTAATGTTGCCTGATTCTTCTTCCATGTTACCCATCTTATTTCTAGAACACAAACTTTTATCATAGAAATTCTATTGTAGACCTTTTAAAATTTTTATTTATTTTTATTTCACCTGCATTGGTGTTTTGCATGCATTTATAGAACTATAGTTATAGACAGGTAGGTGCAAGCTGCCATGCAGGTGCTGGGAATTGAACCCAGGTCCTTTGGAAGAGCAATCAGTGTTGTTAACCATTGAGCCATCACTCCAGCCCCTATAATAGAAATTCTGATGTTTGGTTCACTCCAGCAGCTAGAAGAAAACCTCATACAGGGTAGCCTTTCAATAAATATTTGCTTAATAAATCAATGAAACATTTCCAAAGTTTGGAGAGGAAGAAGGAGGGCCAGCATCACTGGAAGATACAACAATGTTTGAATAGGAAGCGTGCTGTGTTCTCACTAAATGCTAAAGTCTACAGGAGAAGATGGTATACCTATGAGGTGCCATTAGATGATTGGGATGGAGGACTGAAGGACAGATGGGCTAAACTAATTTGAAACTGATCACCAAGTCCTACATTCACAAATAGATATACTTGGCTGCCATTTGCACTCAAGGAACTTGAGTGTTTATAGAACTGAGAGCTTAATAAAGAAATTTCCTAAATCTATTCTCCCTTTTCTTTAAAATCCAAGCAAATGAAACACCCAACTCAGTGTACCAAAACAAAAACAAAACAAAACAAAACAAAACAAAAACAAAAACAAAAACAAAAAAACCCCTACTCTATCTCAGAAAGGGATTAAACACTTCTGTGCTATTTATGGGATGTGACAGGATTAAATGACTTTTTGGATTCCCAAACACTGGATGTGAGTCTTGTTGCTGATTGTTTACTGTTTAGGAGAAAGGAATACTAGAGGTTAAAAAGAAAAGCATTCTTGAGAATGTATTTTCACTGAAAAACAATGTTGGGAAAGCTTTAAAAAATAAGTATATATATATATATATATATATATATATATATATATATACTTAGATACTATTTTTCTAATTTGTTATGCTTTTATTATATTATATAATATATATGTTTGTAAAAATAATAATAATACATATAAACATATATGTGCCTTTAATGGTTTATTATATATATATATATATATATATATATATATATATATATGTATGTATGTGTTTATGTTTACAAATATATCTCTTCCAGAATCAGAACTTATATGTGTATATTGAATAGCATTCTAAAATTTTCAGTAATCTGGGGTATATGTGGTAGGACAACATTTAGGGGGAAAGCCTTGTAGATAATGCTAACTTTTATTAACTCATATTTATGTTTATGTGTGTGCCAGTTCTGTATAACAAATTGCTTGGAAGTAACATGGCTGAATAACACAGGCATGTCAAAGTTAACAGGTTGAAAACTTGTAAAGAATTATTTCTATGATACAGAAACACATACACAGAAAATGTACTCCCAGATGACGCAGAGAATTCAACACACAGCAGTGTATTAACTGTCAGGAAGACAAAACGTTACAACAGATTAGTGTCCCATTGCAGGTGTCCCAAATTGCCATAAATTCATTGGCTTTAATGAAACACAAATTTCTTCTCTCCTTGCCCTAGAGGTTAGAGATCTCAACGCAGTCCAAGGGGCTTGTTTCTTTGGAGGCTTTGAGGGTGATCTGGTCGTTCATCTTCCTTGCTCCATTCCTGGCACTCAGTGTTCATGACTACTCTGTATTCTTTGGATCTTTACATTTCTCTTCTGCTGTGTCATCTGTACCTGCTCAGCATCCTCTGACTCCCTCTTTTGAGCCTACCTGGGTAACCTGTGTAATAGTCCATTATCAGAATTCTTAAGTTGATGGCATCTGCAAAGCCCTTTCCCACATAAGGTAATGTTTACATGTTCTATAGGCTACGGCATAGGATGTTGTTAGCTCTGGGGATTGTTTTCATTCTGGTGCTGCTGCTGCTGTTGCTACTACTATTACTACAACTACTCTGTTACTACTACTACTGCCTCACACACACATACACACACATACATACACACACACACGTATGTATGTATGTATAGACATACAACTATTAAAAAACAAAACACTGTTTTTCCATGAAGTACCTATATGTGACTTAAGCCCCACAGTGAACTGGAAAATGCCATCTATAGTAAATATCTATAGTAAATTAAAGTAAAGTGGGTTACAAGCATAGACTAGAGATTGCCACAGTACTAATTCACTTGCCTGGAGAAAAGCATAGTTGGGAGATATAGTGACTCTATTATAGTTGTGTTTTAGTACAGTAATGGGCAAGGACCTCCAAAGGTTACTGTCATACCGTGTCAATCAGCAATATGCCTGCACTCCCTACCAGGCATAGAGCATTATGGCAGACACAGAAAGGGCTGAAAGCATGGGATGGATGGTTATAAAACATGAAGTCTGACAGAGGACAAAATACACACTTTAAATATAGACAACCTGTCCCTCCATAGTATAAGGGTCACTGAACTTAAAAGAAGCCCCGAGGTGGGTGGCAAACCAGTGTCTGGATTCTCAGCAAGGGTATTACTCTCGAATCTTTGATAAAATTCTCTAAAGGAGAAGGAGGAGAGATGTAAGTAGAAAGAAGCCACTGGAGATATTTTATCAGCCATAATAGTCTTGGTTCTTTTTAAAACTGCATTTGCTCTGGAGTGAGATTTAGGATGGAGCTTGTTTTCAACATCATCACAGATGTGTTTGTGGTTGTTTATATGCTCTGACTCTGTGGCATGGATTACAGGGGGAAGATTCACTGAGAGGTTTTAATATTCCTTTCTGATTTTTACCCCCTTCAAATGATTGCTTATCAAGTGGTTTGCATAGTAGCTTGCATCTCATTCTGAGTACTGTCATTTAACTTCTTATCCATCCTGGTTTCTGAATTCTCCCCATTCTCAGAATGTGTTCTTTGACGAGGGTCAGGGCTATCTGATGGAGATAGCTTTGCCACTCTCACTATAAATTCTATAGAATAAAATTTCTATGTAATATTAAAATTTTTGTTCAGTGGCTTCTATGTCTGAGGAAACCCTAGTCATTCTGTTGGCTGAATAATCCCCTTAATGGTTTCACATCATGGCACTGCCTTAGATTCTAAAGTCACTCTCAGCTTCTCAAAGCAGCAGCCAGATGCTGTATACATCAATGTCATGGATAGCCTCAGTTCTTTGCCTCCAGGACCCCCAAGACCTTCTCCACCCCTATGGGATCTTATTATCTCTTCTTCCCACCCCAAACTTAATGTTTCTTGGCCTTCTCATGCGAGCACTGGCTTTTCATGTCAGTCACAGCTTTGTGTCATTTCAGTTTTCCTTAGAAATAAACATTATTTTTTTAAAAAATTTAAATAACCACTTTCCTTCTAGATGTTTAGTTTGTTTTTTACCACACGTTTTTCTCTTTGTACCAATGTACGTTTTTCTTCTCAGAGCCCTGTTACCTGATAGTTCCCTCGGGTTTGCTCTATTTTTACTGGTTTGAAGGAAGAACCACCAACTGAAAGTGTATTCATAGACACGAATGAGTTCAGCTTTATTGGCTGAGAATGTAGCCAATAACAACATATCATTGTTTTGTAACTAATAGTGAAAGGGACTGTTTATTAAGTAAAAGAAAAGTAAATTTATTTTTATTATAGTGATATATTTTTTAAAATTTATTTATTTATTCACTTCACATCCCAATATCAACCTGCCCTCTCCTCCTAGAACACCCTCACACAGATCCTTCCCTATTCCTTCCTTCTCCTTTGAGAACAAGAACCCCCCTCTGGGCATCATCCCACCAATATCCCCCATTACCCTCGGACCCCTGGCACATCAAGTCTCTGCAGGACTAGGAACATCCTTCCCCACTGAGGCCAGACAAGATAGCCCAGTTGGGGGAATCGGATACACGGACAGGCAGGCAACAGATTCAGAGGCAGATCCTGCTCCAGTTCTTGGGGGTTCCTTGCACATCTACTACATATGGTCAGGGGACCTAGGTTCAGCCTGTGCTCACTCTTTGGTTGGTGGTCCAGTCTCTAGGCTCTCTTGCTTTTTTTCTTCTCCTTCTCCTTCTCCTTCTCCTTCTCCTTCTCCTTCTCCTTCTCCTTCTCC
>NC_034598.1:61727434-61730644 GCF_900095145.1 Mus pahari
TTATGCTATGGAAGTGACTATGTAGACCAGCATGACAAACTCACAGGTATTAATTTGTTAGGATTAACAGCATGTGCTGCCATTCTTGTTGATATTTATCTTTGAAAATGATTGTATGGACACTGGTGTCAAACACCTGATATGACTTTAAGAGGTATTGTATTGTCCCAGTTTCCCAATGTTCCTTTTCTTTTTAATTGTATATTTTCTTTATTTACATTTTATTACATTTCAAATTTTATCCCCTTTCCTGGTTTCCCTTCCTCCCAGAAACACCTTATCACACCCTCCCTCCCCCTGCCTCTATGAGGGTATTTCATCATCCATCCACCCACCCACTCCCACCTCCCTGCCCTTGATTTCCCTAGAAGGCATCTATCTAGCCTTCATAGGACCTCTCCTGCCACTGATGCCTGACAAGGCCATCCTCTGCTATATATGCAGCTGGAGTCATGTGTACTCCTTTGTTGATGGCTTAGTCCCTGGGAGTTCTGGGGGGTCTGGTTGGTTGATATGCTGTTCTTCCTATGGGGTTGCTAAACCCTTCAACTCCTTCAGTCCTTTCTCTAACTTCTCTATTGGGGACCCCTCGCTCAGTCCAATGGTTGGCTGCGAACATCTGCCTCTGTGTGTGTAAGACTCTGGCAGGGCCTCTCAGGAGACAGCCATATCAGGCTCCTGTCAGCATGCATTCTTGGCATCCACAATAGTGTCTGGATTTGGTAACCGTATATAGGATGAATCCCCAAGTGGGAGAGTCTCTGAGGTGGCTTTTCCATCAGTCTCTGCTCAACACTTTATCTGCATATTTGCTCCTGTGGGTATTTTGTTCTCCTTCTAAGAAGAACCAAAGCACCCACACTTTGGTCTACCTTCTTCTTGAGCTTCATGTGGTCTGTGAATTATATCCTCATTATTTTGAGATTTTGGGCTAATATCCACTTATCCGTGATTGCATACCATGTGTGTTCTTTTGCAATTGTGTTACCTCACTCAGGATGATATTTTCTAGTTCTATCCATTTGTCTAAGAATTTTATAAATTCGTCATTTTTAATAGCTGAGTAGTACTCCATTGTGTAAATGTACCACATTTTCTGCATCCACTCCTCTGTTGAAAGACATCTGGGTTCTTTCCAGATCCTGGCTATTATAAATAAGGTTGCTATGAACATAGTGGAAGATGTGTCCTAATAACATGTTGGAGCATCTTCTGGGTATATTCCCAGGAGTGGTATAGCTGGGTACTCAGAAACTATGTCCAATTTTCTGAGGAACCATCAGACTGATTTCCAGCATGGTTGTACCTGCTTGCAATCCCACAAGCAATGGAGGAGTGTTCCTCTTTCTCCACATCCTTGCCAGCATCTGCTGTCACCTGAGTTTTTGATTTTAGCCATTCTGACTGGCGTGAGGTGGAATCTCAGGGTTGTTTTGATTTGCATTTCCCTGATGACTAAGGATATTGAACATTTCTTTAGTTGCTTCTTGGCCATTCAATATTCCTCAATTCAGAATTCTTTGTTTAGCTCTGTATACCATTTTTAATAGGGTTGTTTGGTTCTCTGGAGTCTAACTTCTTGAGTTCTTTGTACATATTGGATATTAACTCTTTATCAGATGTAGGATTGGTAAAGATCTTTTCCTAATCTGTTGGTTGAGTTTTTGTCCTATTGACAGTGTCCTTTGCTTTATAGAAGCTTTGCAATTTTAAGAGGTTCCATTTGTTGATTCTTGATCTCAGAGCACAATCCAATGGTATTCTGTTTAGGAATTTCCCCCCTATGCCCATGTGTTCGAGGCTCTTCTCCAATTTCTCCTCTATAATTTTCAGTGTATCTGGCTTTATGTGGAGATCCTTGATCTACTTTGACTTGCGATTTGTACAAGGAGATAAGGATGGGTCGATTTGCATTTTTCTACATGCTGACCACCAGTTGAACCAGCACCATTTGTTAAAAATGCTTTTTTCCACTGGATGTTTTTATCTCCTTTGTCAAATATCAAGTGATAATGTGTAAGAATGTGGGTTCATTTCTGGGTCTTCAATTCTATTCCATTGATCTTCTGCCTGTCTCTGTACCAATAGGTTTTTATCACTATTGCTTTATAATACAGCTTGAGGTCAGGGATGGTGATTGCTCTAGAAGTTCTTTCATTGTTTAGAATAGTTTTTGATATCCTGTTTTTTTTTGTTTTGTTTTTGTTTTTTTTTGTTTTTGTTACTCCAGATGAATTTGCAAATTGCTCATTCTAAGTCTATGAAGAATTGATTTGGAATTTTGATGAGGATTGCATTGAATCTGCCCATTGCTTTTGGCAAGATGAGCATTTTTACTATTTTAATCCTGCCAACCCGTGAGTGTGGGAGATCTTTCCATCTTCTGAAATCTTCTATTTCTTTCTTCATAGACTTGAAGTTCTTGTCATACAGATCTTTCACTTCCTTGGTAGGAGGTCCACCAAGGTATACAATATTATTTATGACTAATGTGAAGTGTGTCATTTCCCTAATTTCTTTCTCACCCTGTTTATCCTTTGAGTAGAGGAAGGCTGATTTGTTTGAGTAAATTTTATATCTAGCCACTTTGCTGAAGTTGTTTATCAGCTTTAGGAGTTCTCTGGTGGATTTTGGGGGGTCATTTAAATATATGATCATATCTTCCACAAATAGTACTATTTTGACTTCTTCCTTTCCAATTTTTATCCCTTTGACCTCCTTTTGTTGTCTAGTTGCACTACCTAGAACTTCAAGTACTATGTTAAATACACAGGGAGAGAGTGGGCAGTCTTTTCTAGTTCCTGATTTTAGTGGTATTGCTTCATTTTTCTCTCCATTCAGTTTGATATTGGCTACTGGTTTGCTGTATATTGCTTTGACTATGTTTAGGTATGGGCCTTGAATTCCTGATCTAGCCAAGACTTTTAACATGAAGGGATGTTGAATTTTGTCATATGCTTTTTCAGCATCTAATAAAATGATCATGTGGTTTTTTTCTTTCAGTTTGTTTATGTAGTGGATTACATTGGTGGATTTCCACATATTGAACCATTCCTGCATTCCTGGGATGAAGCCTATTTGATGAGTTCTTGGATTCGGTTGGCAAGAATTTTATTGAGTCTTTTTGCATCAATGTTTATAAAGGAGATTGGTCTGAAGTTCTCTTTCTTTGTTCGGTCTTTGTGTGGTTTAGGTATAAGCATAATTGTG
>NC_034598.1:61730655-61732763 GCF_900095145.1 Mus pahari
TCCCAAAGCTGTGTAGCTTCTGCGGTTCACACTCTCACCAGTGCAGACTGGAGCCTAGGCAAACAGGAGCAAAGATTGCTCCCCAACCAGCTCAGGCAGTGAGAGCCTTCCTGGGCAGACACCTCTCCTCTGGCAGGTAAGGTTCTCATAGGTCTAGAGACAGAAACGGTATCTTTCCCAGAAGCTGTTTTGCTTCTGCAGGCCACCCTCTCCCCGGCCAAGCACTGGAGCAAAGATGGCTCTCTTACCAGCTCAGGCACTGGAATCCTCCAGGGCAGACACCTCTCCCTCCTCAGGTGGGAAAGGTACCAGATGACTGGAGCCAGAAATGGGATCTTTCCCAGAAGCTGTGTTCCTTCTGCAGGCCGCCCTCTCCCTGGCCAAGCACTGGAGCAAAGATGGCTCTCTTACCAGCTCAGGCCTTCAGAACCCTCTTGGGTGGACACCTCTCCTCTGGCAGGAAAGGTGTCAGATGACTGGAGCCAGAATGGAGTCTGTCCCAGCCACTTTTGTAGACCGCCCTTTCCCAGGCAATCCACTGGAGGAAAGATGGCTTTCCTACCAGCTCAGGCCTTGAGACCCCTCCCCTCTGATCCTGTTTTTTAACTTTGGCACCTTGTATGTTTCTAGAGAATTAGACATTTCATCCAGATTTTCCAATTAGTTAAGTATAAACTTTTATAATAGGATCTGATTTTTTTGTTTTTTAATTTCCATGGTTTCTGCTGTTATGCCTCCCTTTTCACTTCTGATTTTATTAATATGGATACTGTCTCTGTGCCCTCTGGTTAGTCTGACTAAGGGTTTATCTATCTTGCTGATTTTCTCAAAGAACTAGCTCCTGGTTTTGTTGATTCTTTGTACAGTTCTTTTTGTTTCTTTTTGGTTAATTTCAGCCCTGAGTTTGATTATTTCCTGCTATCTACTCCTTTTGGGTGTATTTGCTTCTTTTGGTTCTAGAGCTTTCAGGTGTGCTGTCAAGCTGCTAGTGTAAGCTCTCTCCAGTTTCTTTTTGGAGGCACTTAGATGTATGAATTTTCTTCTTACCAGTGCTTTCATTGTGTCCCATAAGTTTTGGTATGGTGTGTCTTCATTTTCATTAAATTCTAAAAAAGCCTTTACTTTCTTTCTTTATTTCTTCCTTGACAAAGTTATCATTGAGTAGAGTGTTGTTCAACTTTCATGTATATGTGTGCTTTCAGTTGTTTTTGTTGGTATTAAAGACCAGCCTTAGTCCGTGGTGATCTGATAGGGTGCATGGGATTATTTCAGACTTCTTGTATCTGTTGAGGCCTGTTTTGTGATCAATTATATGGTCAATTTTGGAGAAGGTACCATGAGGTGCTGAGAAGAAGGTATATTCTTTTAAGCTAGGATGAAATGTTTTATAAATATCTGTTAGATCCATTTGCTTCATAACTTCTCTTAGTTTCACTGTGTCTCTGATTAGTTTTCATGATCTGTCCATTGCTGAGAGTAGGGTGTTAAAGTCTCCCACTATTATTGTGTGGGATGTGATGTATGCTTTGAGCTTTAGTAAAGTTTCCTTATGAATGTGGATGACCTTGCATTTGTAGCACAGATGTTCAGAATTGAGAGTTTATCTTGGTTGATTTTTCCTTTGACCAGTATGAATTGCCTTTCTTTATCCTCTTTGATAACTTTTGTTTGAAAGTCGATTTTATTTGATATTAGAATGGCTACTCCAGCTTGTTTCTTGGGACCATTTGCTTGGAAAATTGTTTTTCAACCTTTTACTCTGAGGTAGTGTCTATCTTTGTCACTGAGGTGGGTTTCCTGTATGCAGCAAAATGCTGGGTCCTGTTACATAGTCAGTCTTTTAGTCTATGTCTTTTTATTGGCAAATGGAGTCCATTGATGTTAAGAGATATTAAGAAAAAGAGATTGTTGCTACCTATTATTTTTGTTGTTAGAGATCTAATTATGTTTATGTGGCTGTCTTCTTTTGGGTTTGTTGAAAGATTACTTTTATGTTTTGTAGGGTGTAGTTTCCCTCCTTGTGTTGGTGTTTTCCATCTATTATTCTTTGAAGGGCTTGATTTGTGGAAAGATACTGTGTAAATTTGGTTTTGTCATGGAATATCTTG
>NC_034598.1:61733166-61747421 GCF_900095145.1 Mus pahari
TTAGGAGCTTTTTGCTTTTTGTGTTTTCTTTGACTGTGGTGTCAGTGTTTTCTATGGTATCTTCTGCCCCTGAGATTCTCTCTTCTACCTCTAGTATTCTCTTGGCGATGCTTGCATCTATGACTCCTGATCTCTTTCCTAGGTTTTCTAACTCCAGGGTTACAAAATCTTGGAGTGTCCCTTTGTGATTTCTTTATTGTTTCTATTTCCATTTTTAGATATTGTTTTGTTTATTTCCTTTGCCTGTTTGTTTGTGTTTTTTTGTAATTCTTTATGGGATTTTTGTCTTTCCTCTTTAAGCGTTTCTACCTGTTTATCTATGTTCTCCTGTATTTCTTTAAGGGAATTATTTGTGTCCTTCCTAAAGTCCTCTATCATAGTTATGAGAAGTGACTTTTCATTCCAATATTGCTTTTCTGGTGTGTTGGTGTATCCAGGATTTGCTATGGTGCAAGAATTGGATTCTCTGATGCCACATAACTTTGGTTTCTGTTGCTTATATTCTTAACCTTGCTTCCTACTATCCGATTATATCAAGTGCTCCCTGCCCTGGCTATATCTAACTGGAGCCTGTTCTTCCTGTAATCCCGGTTGAGTCAGAACTCCTCAGAGTTCAGCTGTCTCTGTGATCCTGTGATTCCGGGATCCTGTGATCCTAAGATTCTGGGCGTGTCAGAGTTCCTGGGAGTCAAGCTGCCTCTGAGACCCTGAGATCCTGGTGTGACCAACTTCTTGTAATCCTGTGATCCCATGATCCTGGGTGTGTTAGAGCACCTGGGATTGGAGCCTTCTCTTGGCACTGTGGAACTGGCTGCCAAGTTCGTGCCAAGGTAAACTGGCACAGACCAGAAGGAAACCAAGCCACTGTTCAGTTTCAGGTGGGGTTCCTGAGTCCCTGGGTCCTGCTGGTCCCAGTTACTCCTTGTGGTGTTGGAACAAGTGTTGTGTTGTAATTACCTCTGATCCTAAGATCCTGGGCATGCTAGAACGCCTGAGAGTAGAGCCTCCTCTCGGGTCTGTGGGACTGGCTGCCAAGTTCGTGCCCAAGGTAAACTGGCTCAGACCGGAAAGAACCCTCATAGTGATATTTTAAGACTATGAAATAATTACTATGCCTTGCAAAGTTCCTAATGTACTCTTACCATACACATATATGTTACAAATATGTGGCAAGCCAAAAGTTTATTTAACTAAAAATACCAAATCAAAAATGTCAAATCAGAGAAAATTCTATTCAAGACTTTAACAGGTGTGCTATGATTGTAAATGGATTTTTTTCTTAGTTGTTTTATGTAATGATACAGGGTTTCTCACAATTATATAGCAAGCAACACATCTTTAAAAAGTCTTCAACACAATGGATTTTCTATATATCCCTGAGCTGCCCTGGAACTCACTCTGTAAACCAGGCTGGTCCTAAACTCAGAGATCTACCTGCCTCTTCCTCCTAAGAGCTGAGATTAAAGGCATGTACCAGCACTGCCTAGCTACTATGCATTTTTAAATATAAGAAACAATTAAAACATTCTTCAAAAAAAATCCTGGAGACATAGAGTTAGTTTCTCTGTCTTATAAAGAAACTTGATGGTACAAAACCTTTCCAGTTTTTTTTTTCCTACAAGTCAGAATTTAATGCTAACACTGTGTTCATGCCACAAGTTAAGTTTGTAAAAATAAATTTTAACAAGTCAAGTTTTTTTTTTTTTTTGGTTTTTCAAGACAGGGTTTCTCTGTGTAGCCCTGGCTGTCCTGGAACTCACTCTGTAGACCAGGCTGGCCTCGAACTCAGAACTCCACCTGCCTCTGCCTCCCAAGTGCTGGGATTAAACAAGTTTTTTAATATTAGGAAATAGTGTCTAAATTTCCTTAGTGGAACATTTCACCGTGCTGTGTTTATTTCTGGTGTGTGTGTGTGTGTGCGTGTGTGTGTGTGTGTGTACACACTTTGGGACTATAATAGAATAAAATGTAGACTTTTATATGTAAGTGTCTGAATAACTCATTGCCCATCTTCACTTCTGTGGTAGGCAGTCTGAGTTCCACTAAATCACCTGTTCTGTGAAGAGGGTTTCTCTGAGACAGTGTAAATTAGAAGTGTATTGTGACCTCATATCCTAAGGCCTCATTGTCATGTCTCCCCACTGTGACACAAGATCCCTGAGAGGGGAGATCTTGTCTCATGTGCATAGCTTTCTGTACTCATCAAATGAAGCATTGCCTGACAGTCAACAGATAGATGCTTATTAAATATTATCAATTATGTAGAGCCCTATCATGGTGTTCTTAAACAGTCTCCATTGCTTTTCTAAGTTGCAGAGCTATCAGAGACAAAATCAGTTTGAATAATAGATCTGAATTCCTCTTCTATGGGATTCCTTTCCAAGGCATATCTCCTCCTAATATTGCCATGTGCCACTCTTAACTAAGTGTGATGGTTTATATATGCTCTGCCCAGGGAGTGGCATGATTAAAAGATGTGTCCCTGTTAAAGTAGATGTGTCACTGTGGGTGTGAGCTATAAGACCCTCATCCTAGCTGCCTAGAAGTCAGTATTCTGGTGGCAGCCTTCAGATGAAGATGTAGAACTCTCATCTCCTCCTGCACCATGCTGTCCTGGATGCTGCCATGTACCTGACTTCTTGATAATGGACCGAACCTCTGAACCTGTAAGCCAGCCCCAATTAAATGTTATCCTTAGTAAGACTTGCTTTGGTCATGGTGTCTGTTCACAGCAGTAAAACCATAACTAATACACTAGGTAACTTTCTTTTCTGCCAAATCCACATGTCATATCAATGTACTCCCAACGTGTTCTCTAAGCAGACTACTTAGTTTGCAGAACAAAGTAGTCTTGCCATCCCTGTTCTTTTGTGGAAAGATGATGCATGGAAGAGATTGATGAGATCTGCCTATGCTCAAACAAGCATTTCAAATACCGATAGTCCATAAAACTATATGAAGGCCACTGGGTCCAACAGGCATTGTCATTAAATTTTTAGTGATGAAATACATGCTTGCATGTTACTTCCCTTTCATTAATAGCTCTGGTCCATGGTCATAAGGGTGGGACTATCAGGATATATTTCTAGAGTCAGTGTATTATTCTTCTCTGTCCTGGTTATGCCAGTAATTTTTGTAAATCACTGCTAAGTTCACGGGCAGTTTAAGGAATAATAGAGCCAGTGTTCAAGGGTAAATGATAGAAAAAAGTTACTGAACGGTTAGATTGTATTTCCAAGGGCAAGAAAAATGCAAAGGAATAAGATTATATGCAGAAAATCACCTTTTCATTTCTTTTCAAATTAAATGAAGATTGGATGTGACAAATTCTGGCAAATTAATGACACACCAACCTTTCAGGCATACTATAATAAACAGGCTCTGATAAACTGTTCCCTTGGGCAAATTCTTTTAAATAGGGACCCATGTAAACTAACTGACTGTCACAAGTTAGCAGAAATAGGCAGTGAGTGATCTGAAGCTCAAGCCCCCTGTGCCAATATTAGTGTGTTGTCCTTCCTAGTGAACTCAACGTCCATAGAGTTTGGTTCTTATTTGTTGTGGGAAGGCACTCTACAGTGGACAGATAAATTCTGGAAAGCAATTTACGTTTTCAGAGCTAGAGCCTTATCAGAGAATGTCAGAAAATGCAAATAAGTGGGTTGTAATAAAATTATATTTCATTGCCCATAAGTGATAACTGTGTCTTCATGAGGATTCAGTCTCCATGTTGTGATTATGTAGAACCTAGTCGCTTTCAAAGAAGCAAAGACCTATGGTGTTCTCCCCTAACTACAAAGAAAATTACCTCTAAATTTACTCCATTAACCACACAGGAATCACTCAGTTTGTGAACTAGTTTGGCTGTTTCCCCTGATCCTTCAACTAGATCTCACTTGTTTCTGCAGGGCCCTCAAGTGAGCACCTGAATACAGATTAGGTGAATAATTGTTTTTAAGTGAGACTGTGACTACAATTGGCTTTACTCAGTAACTAAAGGGCTTGCTC
The DNA here is from genome assembly GCF_900095145.1 of Mus pahari. NCBI lineage: Eukaryota > Metazoa > Chordata > Mammalia > Rodentia > Muridae > Mus > Mus pahari. The sequence goes on from NC_034598.1 coordinate 61,737,175, forward strand.
AACAGCATTAGGATCAATTGAATGCATCCATCCATTTCCTTGCATCTCTACTGCCTCTCTTCAGTTCTAACTTCTACCATCTTTCACCTGGACTTTTACACCACTGTAACCTACTTCCTTATCCCATTTTCTACTCCCTTCTAATCTATCACCTTTGCTGATGCCAATGCAGTTGCTCCCAAACTTAATTCTGATCATGGCATTCTGTGGCTCAAGTCTTTAAATAATTGTGCTATGCTCACAGTGTTACACTCTTATTTTACAACAGGGTTTACAGACACATCTGTAACTGGGTTTTCTATTTCTCTTTACATGTCCCATTTATCATTTAACATCTCATTTATGTACTCTGCTTCTCTGCATGCAATCTTACATCGTCTGATATCTTGGTTTATTTGCCCTGTGATCTTTTAAAAATGTACAAATAGACATATCACTCCCTTGTTTAATAACTTCCTGTGGGTCTTTACATCTAATATAATCAAGCCCGAGTGGTTAGTAGTCCTTTTGAGATCACTTACTATTTGGCCCCTGTTATTGTCTTGTTGATGCTTTGTTCTGGCTGGATGATGAGATGGTCCATTTAGTAAAGGAGGTTGACACTAGGTCTGATGACCTGAGCTCAACCCTGAGGACATGTGTGGTGGAAATAGAGAAGTGACTCTTACAAATTATCCTGTTAGGCCACACATGTGCTACATCAATGCACCACTAACAAATAAATAAACAAACACACACATAAGCATTGCCATACTTTGGTCTGGGATATTGCATATACACCCATTTTGTAGCTTACTACATCTAGCTCCCTCCCCCATTGTCAAATTCACTTATTAATAAATTACACCTGCAAAGATGGTGTGTCAGGATAGGATTAGGACTTGAACACTGTTGTCTGGGGAATTATCCTGCCTACAACAGAAGATCAAATAGAATCCAAGTATTAAAAACATGTTGAATGATATATTAGCCCCAGGAGACCCTGGGCTTTTATATTTATATTTGTAAAATAACATGGTTCAGTGGATAAGAGCTCTTCCTACATCTGGCTATAAACTAAAAGATTTCTTTACTTGACTTTGTGTGTATGAGTGTTCTGTTTGCATTCATGTATTTGTACTATGTCTGTTACTGGTACCCAAAGAAGGCAGAAGAAGGCATTGGATCTTCTGGGACTGGAGTTATAGATGCTTGCAAGCTTCCAAGTGGATGATGGGAAACAAACCTGAGTCCCCTGCACCCTCTGCATTAACTTTATCAAAGGTTTACATATCTAACACCCTATACACAATATTTTGACCTAAAAATATAACACATTCATGTAGTTAGATGTATCAGAGTAAATTCTTTGTCCCTTTTCAAGTTACATTCATGGGGAAGAAGGCAGGAAGAAATAAAAATGGAGAATCAACACACATGCTTCGTCGAATGGTAGTGTCTCAAGGTAAATCTTGGGAAGGGTTAGACAGTAGTGGGTCAGTAGGAGGTTTTCTAGGAGCATGAGATAGTTAGGCAGCTATCTGAAGATGATGAAGGAATGGGTTGTGGAACTTTAAAGCCTTGAGTTTCATATGCATGTTGGCAGAGCAGTAGGAACAAAGCAAGAGAGCTAAAGAAATCAAACGTGTGTGTGTAGATTTTTTTTTTTAAAGCCCTTGGGGGTTTTACTCTAAATGACATAGAAAGGTGATAAAAAGTAGAAGAAAAACACAATTTGATCCTCATGTATCAGAGAGACTGTGATTAGTGTGTGGAGAACAATAGGCTGGGACCAGAGTGGTAGCAGTCATGTGGTGAGACCAGCAGGATTCTGGGTGTGCTTGGAAGGCAGAGGCAATTGGATAATCTGGCTGATGGGGGAAACAAGGATGCAGCAGACAGCAGGATGGAAGCGTGTTTAACTGAGATGGGGAAGGTTTGGAAGGAACATCCGGTGTGTATGGATCAGCAGGAATTTGCCTTTGGAATGTGGCGTCTGAGATGCAAAGTGGAGATGCCAAGCGGACAGTTGGTTAATGATTATGGAAGCCCAGAATTGTTAGGTACGTCACCACTTTGGAAGTCACACAAACACAAAGCTCGTCATTATAATTAAAGGACTGAGTATAAACAGAGAAGCAAAGAGGTCTATGCATTGAAAGACGGAACCCCCCACCCCAACACTGAGAAGTGACTGGTTCACAGGAAGAAGCTGTTTCAAGGACATTCGATAATCAACTAAATGTACATTCTGCTGATGGGTTGAGCTCTGGATTGAATGTTACATTTGCCTCCATGTGGTTATTACTGATCCTGTTGAGATCACTTCTAGTAGAGCAGTGGGAGAAAAAGCCGTTTTTCCTTGTGCGTAAGGGAGACTAGAAACAGGGAGGGTAAATGACAAAGGCCTTACTTATACCCACTGTCTCTCAGACAGTGGTTGAACCCTCATTCTTTAAAGTGTTCTGGCTTGGCTGTTAACTCTCATTATTTGTATGAGAATTCAAATTGGGAGATCTGTATGAAGTGCAAAACAAAACAAGACAGAGTAGCATAGGAAGTTGGGATGGTGGTGCATACGTATGATCCCAGCACTTCGGAGACTTAGGCAGGAAGGGTCATAACCTGGAGTCAGTCTTTCCTACATCATCTGATGAAAGAAAACAATGCCAAACCAGCAAGAGTAACCAAAAAAAAAAAATCACAAGAAAGAATACAGAGTATTTGTATGTGCTTTGGAACCATAAGCTGATGAAATGGAAACAAAGGGGTTATTTTGGGAATGATGGCGTCAGAAAGATGAGGGCTGAGATAGGGTTTAGCTCTGTGCTTGGTTGAGTGGGGAGACAGAACGTGCAGTGCTCTATTTCTTGGGTTGTATTTTTGTTGGTGATTTATTTGTTTGTTTTCCACACACGGTGAACCTCTTAAGAGCAGTAAGTATAAATGTCTTGTTCATTTTGTAGTAGGGGTTTTATTGTTCTATTTCTATTCCCTAGTACAATGCCTGAAACACAGCAGGCCTGCAATAAATGTCTGAACCAGAGAATGAAGACATTGTGTTCAGCATGTGTCTGCTTTGTCTTCTCATTCAAGTTGGATTATTTCCATCAAATCTTGACAACCAGATTGATTTAACTGTGTTTCTCCTGCTTGGCTCTAGAGAATGCTTGACTAACTGGTAGGCCTGATTGACGGACATGATTGTGTTTCAACCCAAATCAACGGTGTTACCTAAATGTTAAGCCAGTGACCCCTTGCTATGTCACATTGCAGTAGTCCATACTATAGATGCAGCCTCAATTTATCAGTTACTTACCAGGGCCTTTCTCAAAACCTCCTCTTTCCTCAGTGTCCACCTGAGATTTGTAGCTTATCACGTGTGTAGCACCTGTCACTAGTTGTCATTCACTTCTAATTACTGAGAGGGTCTTTGAGAATGGTCATTACACAGACATTGTTTGTCCTGTGTTCTGTGGCTCCTTTGATTAGGTGGACAGCATGTGCTCCAGAGCAGGAAGTGAGAATATCTTGGATCTGGTATAAAAATCATGCCAAAGAAGCAGTCCCGTGGTTGAATGAATGCGCAATGAATGGTTACCAGTGCTCTCTGGTGGGTGTTTGTAGTGCCCAGGCTCTGTCTTCTTTTTCATTTGCTGTGCTCGGCTCACATCTTGCTTGCTTGCTTTTTATTCTCCTATTCTGCTTCCCTCACTCCCTTGTAAACCCTCTCTGCCCGTGAGTGCCTTTACAATTAGGATGCATTTGTTTACTTAGTTTTCAGTTTTATTCGTGTTTTGAGAATGTCATACTCCACCCCTATCACTATATCCTTGTAACTTTATGCCCCCCTTTATTTTCTTTAATTTAGTAACTTGTCTATCCATAGACCCCCTCATAAACCTCTTTCTATGCCATTCTGGATTGTTGCCTGCTTTGATCTTGGACAGGTAAACATGGCTTCTGTGAGCTCATGACTACAGTCAGTCTTTAATGTGCTGAAGGCATGGTTCTAAGAACCTCTATTTCTAAATCAACTATGTCCTCATCTTCTCTGAGGGATTTTTTTTTTTGAGAACTTTGTATAAGGCATTCCATGTTTGTAAAATGTTGATGTTGTGGCAGGGTACCTACCACCTCTCTGACTGACAGGTTCTACTGTCCTAATAGCTTTTGGTTTTATACCATTTACAGTCAAGACTGTTGATGGCTATCAACTAAATTTGCCACTTGATTTTGCTGATAGGGAGCAAGTAGTTTGCAATTTAAGTAAACAATTGTTATTGAATTTAGCGAGTACCTTAGAGAATTACATGTCTTTCCAACATGAAGTCAGAATGTATTTTTCTTGTATCAACCCTATAATTTTTTGACTATACATCTCTGTTCTCTCTTAGGCTGGGCTAATAGAGAGTTAATTATATAATCAATTTTTTACATTATAACTGAATACAGCTTTTTTGTTTTATTGTTGAAAGTAAATATCCATTTTGGTATATTGAGTAAGCCACTTTTTTTTTTTTATGTAGTGATTTAAAAAAAGAACATAGACTCTCTTATTTGTAAAATGGAATTGGAGGTAACGTGTTTTAGAACAGAAAAGCACTTTAGCAACTAGCTAGTGGCCAACACCATCACTTTATAAATAAGGCCCAAAGAGGTTAAATGATTTGTTCAGTATCCCCCAGCTTGGTTAGTGGCAGAGTAAGACTAAAATCCAACTCCCATGTTGCAATCCTTTCTACTGCTACATGAAATGCATGCTTCTTATTCACAGAATTGATATGAGGATTAGGGACCACATCTGTGAAAAATAGATTTAGCCTTTGGAAGGAAAGATGCTGGATAGCTTTATGAAAGCTTTATGAAAACTAATCTCATTTTAACCTTTTCTATAGGATTGTTGGCTCTGTTCAGTTCTATGTTTCTCACTTTGGGACTTTTTTTATTTTGGCCAAGGACTAGATAATTTATGATGCTTGTTTTAGGAATCAATAATAAGTGCCCAGATTGTGTTAAAAATATGAATTACATCAGCTGGTTTTGAATCTAGGAGCAGGTGCAGACAGCTTTCCTGAATGGTGGTTGCTTATGTACATGACAAGTTTTCTGTTTTTACTTTAAGACTTTGAAATAAAAACAGTTGATTTCAAAGGCACAAGAATGAGAAAAAGGAAGCATAAGTAAGACACACACACACACACACACACACACACACACACACACACACACACACACACACACACTTCCAGTCTGGTAATTCTTCCGAAGCTCGATGCAGCATGTCATAACAGACCATGAGTTTTCTCTCTTGCTGAGCCAAGAATCCATTATACTAATCCACCATGCCTTCATATCTCTAGCAAGCACATGTAAGTGATAACTTAGAATATTTATTTTGATGCAAGGTGTATAAATCGTTTCTATGTCATCCTGGAAAGTGAGTAAATTGTGACTTGCTCTACTCAGCCACATCAATTGTTTCAATTTGGCTCTTTTGCCACAATGTGTTTTGATATATAAACAAGAACACTGTTTAATTTTTATACTATCCAAAGTGATTTGTGTAGATTCATATGTTCAGGGAAAATAAAACTCAAGTACCAAAAGACTGAAGTAACTTTTATATATATTTTTAATTAGGTCCGATTATATGCAAGACCCGACGCTATCAGAAGAGGATCCGGGGACTATGCTCTCCATATTACAAAGAGATTAATAGAATTTTATGAAGACTACTTTAAAGTGCCCTATTCTTTGCCAAAACTAGGTAAGAACTTCTTGGTTATTTTATTGGAAGAACTCCTGGAAGGTAGAATTTCTTCTTTATCACTAGCTAAGGCATCTAGTGGCATAAAAATTCAAAGACTTATATTTTTAGAGATGAGGAGTACAAAAATAATTTCTTCTTAAGGGGTAAAATAAGATTAATGACCTGGAGTCTTGCCAGTAAGTGCTCATGGGAATTATGGAAGGTGTTATTTGAGAATTAAAAAAAAAACCTAAATAGTTACAATTTGTTAAATTCATCCAATAGAAGGCTACTTGCTAAAAATCAAGCTTAATAACTACAATGACCATATGGGTAGATGCAATTAGAGCTCATTGCATATAAGGGATTGAAGGTGTTTTCTAGCATTGAGACACCCAGGTCCTTGTAACTCTTTTAAGTAGGTAATATTGTACACAGTGCTAATGTGGATAGCCTTTCTCTCTCCAAATTGGTATATGTCAGATCTTAATGAATTGGCTTTTCTTTAGATTATTTTTTAAGATTGTATTTGTAGTACATAGTTAAACTAATAAAAAAAAACGACAGAAGAGAAACTTGGTAATAATGGAAATTGTTATAATAGTGGAATGTTCTTGTACATATTCCTTTTGCAGAGCAAATGTGTTCAGTATTTGTTGGTCCTGTGAATAAACACATTAATGTATTATTCTAATTTGAATGAGGCTGTGCTTTTGGCAGGAAATGAGCTAGAACGTTCCAGGATATTATAAAGGGTGCACATAGGCATTAGAAGTGTTGAAGTTACTTTGCCTTTTCAGAAGGGATGTGATGTCATAACAGCTCTTTGTTCCCCACTCACCCCCTGTCACCAATTTTCTTCCCAAGTGTTGTTTTCTTTTGTTGTCAGAATCCATATAAGATACACTTTTGTAGGGGGTGGGGTAGGAAGGATAAAGTGTTTATTGATCAAAAATGTGAATTTGAACTACAGGTTCAACTCCCTGGGGAACTGGGCCTATTTCATTAAAGTACCTGCCTGCTGAGTGGCTTTATTGGTCATAAAATGAGTAGTTGACAAAGTAGATAGAAAGTTGACATTGTCATCTATGGACATGGCGTTCCATTTTTATGAAATGTATTGCCAAATTGTGAGGTCTTTCGTAAATATTCACTGTGCATTTATAAACAGAGTTTTATTTCAAATCAGATCTGTGCCCTCTCCTTTTTTTTTTCTTTTTTTAAAGAAGTCTACTACCTTTTAGAATCTATTTCACCAGCATCTCTCTTATAGTCACCCAAGGCAGGAAAGACTGTCTGACCTTATTTGCATGGGATGTGGTGCTGTTATCTATACCAGGTAACTGGGAACTTCCCAGCTTGACCCTAATGTAAAATTCAAGAGTGCTCATGTTGCAAGTTCAGTAAGAGAAATAAAATGTGGATCTTTCTCTGTCCCCTTCAGACCAGCAATTAGCAGAGGAACTCAATTTATAACTTCAGGGGGTTCCATGTAACTGTCAGCTTGCAGCAGGATTCATTTCTGCTTCCCTTTTTCACTCACAATTGAACCATGCAGGCTTTCATCTAGAGGAAAGAAAAAAAAAAAGCTTTATTCACCGTTGCTCCTACTTGTTAAGTCACCTTATGGTGTATATAATTGAATGATTTGGCTTGCCCCAGCATACTCCATTTTATATATTGAGGGGAGTTACTGCAACTCAGGGTGCTTTATGAAATTTCTTGTAAAGATCTACTTATTTCCTATGTCTGTAGATGTGTATGCTAATGGATTTGTAAGTACATTCTCTAAATATGCCTTATGTAATAATCCCCAGTCAGAGAATCATTTTTGAGAGATCTTCACCTTTCATTGTATGTTATGAATTATACTTTAAGTAAATATTATTTTCTCGGCCTGTGTTAATGACACCTGTAGATGTATTCTAGACTTTAACGGAGACTGCTTTGACTCTTCAGATTTATCAAAAATTGTTTCTGAGGCCCATTCTACCCTTCTTTCCTGTTCTGTGTACATTTAGTAAGAGTCTACTACAGTATTTTTTTTTTCATGTGATAAAAAATACTATGGTGACTAAAATAGACTAAACTCCTTTCTTTCCTAGAGATTTCATTCTACCAGGTGGAGATGGACAGAAAGCAAAATGGTAACAAATACAGCCTAAAAGTTGGAGATAATCATTTATGTAGCTAACATGCTAGGTACATTGGCATCCTGCAGTTATTCCAGTACTAAAAACGCTGAAGCAGGAGGATGACAAGTTTAAAGCCAGCTGGGCTATGTTGTGATACCTGGTTTAAGTCAATCAATCAATCAATCAATCAATCAATCAATATTAATTAATAACCAAAATAGAAGTTTAGGAAGTATATGAGGGCTATATATGGCATGCATGAGAGACTGGGGGTTTTAAAAATTAATAATTAATTAATTATAGTTTCTCACATGGAAGTATTTATTTGGAAGTGTTTAGATATCAGTTCAAGAGAATGGAAACGTGAGCCCAGTGGACATCACGTGACATGAGTTATGACCAGAAGGAACAAAGTGCCTAGAGTTTGAACTTACAGCTTTATGAAATATTTGAAGTGGTAAAGGGGCAACCAGTTCAAGCAAGAGAGCGAGGAAAGGGCTAGGCATTCTGCCCTGGGTGCAGTGGGGTAGAAGCTAAGGGCAGCTCCAGGAGGCCATGATAAGCTTCTCCCCCCCCCCCCCGACTCTTTGAGAGTCCAAGCAGACCTAGAGCGCAGCCTATCAGCCTATCGCCCAGGTAGTGTCCAATCTCCTGTGATCCCCTTCCCCAATATCCCAAGTTCCAAGGTTGCAGACATAAGCCACTATATCAGGCTTGGATTTTTCTTATATTTTTTTATTTTTATTTTTTATTTGAATCCATTTTGATCTGTTTTACTTTTCACTATATTATTTCTGGACTTCTCACTTACTTTCTGATTCATTTCAAATGCGGAAGAGTTTCCTTTGCTGGCTGGGGTACAGCTCGTGAGAGCTGATCTATCTAAGGATTTGAGTTTCCACAGCGAGTAGCTTATGGGAGGGTTCCTTGAGACGAATCCCACTGCTTCTTCTAAGGTTAGGATGCCAGTTTATTCTCCTTGATAAACAAAGCTATTTATTTATTATTTTAAAGCTAACATAAGCTGAGAGTGCACACAGTATGATTTGTTTTAAGATCTCTAAAATGAGTAGCTAAAGCCATTTGTATGAGGTATGTAGAGTTTTTACTTCTTGGTATTGGGTTATGTAACAGATTAGAGTAAGCTTGGTTATGATACAACAACACTTCTTATACCTGTGCATTCTATTTTTGTGAGCACTTGAAGACATATTGTAGACATATATATTATATATTTATTATATATAATTGCATATTATATAATTATCTTTCATATTACAGATAGATCATATAAATAACAGCAAAATGGCAACTTTTTATTTATGAAATATGAGTTATTCTTTTAGTTATTATCATGACCTTTTGAAGTAGTATTTACCATTTTCTAATTTTCCAGAGGAAGAAATTAAGGGATTTGGTAACAGAATAATGTGACTAGATCATGTAAATAAAAATGAATGAATTTGGACTTCTGTCAAAAACAGCTTTTAAGAATTTTCAGAACTCATAGGTTAAAATATATATCACTTGAATAAACCAAATCATCTACTAGTGAAATAATATATTAGGAGTTTTGAAAATTTCTTTCTGGTAAAAGTAATCATATATAGCCATTGCAAGAAACATGGGAAGAAAAACTGAAGAAGCAAGTCTGAAAAATCACAGTGGCAACACCGTGAAGACATACCCAACTCTTGCAACCGTGTTTTCATCATAGATGTTTATAAGTTAATTAGATGGCAGATAGAATGACTGGCACAATATTTTGTTACTCACCTTATTTAGGTTTCAATTAATTATGGCAGATAGTCTTCTCTTTCCCTTTGCTGCTGCTCTGTAATTTGTAAATCGATGTTTCCTAAAGGAGTTTGCTTGATTGCTTCTTTTCAAGGCAGAGCGCATCATTTGCCTTTATGGGGAATTCATTACCTGCCCGCCATAGAATGTGATTGTAGAGGGAGCACGGGTGTTTTGCCACAAGATTTTCTCTCCTTAAGGAGATTGTGGGTATGCTGAGGAGAGAATACAGTATTTATGGGGATGCAAGCAAATTTGATACCCACAGAGCATAAAATATAACCCAGCACTTTAGTCTTAAAAGGTAATGTTTAATAGCACTTTAAATGAAGAGTGTGAGTTCTGTGTTATAGCCATGAAAAGTTCTTACAGAGAAGCCTTGACTTGATGAGAAGCCAGAGGAGAGTGGTGGGTTAGAAAGGAGTAAGATCATTCTGAGGATGGATCAGGAAAAGCAGGTGCCCACACATACCTGGAGCTCTGTAAAGCGCACTAACGAGAACACACTTTCTACACTGGAATAAATAAGTAGTGTGATATATATATATATATATATATATATATATATATATATATATATATAT
>NC_034598.1:61747851-61759943 GCF_900095145.1 Mus pahari
TGTGTGTGTGTGTGTGTGTGTGTGTGTGTGTGTGCGCGCGCACACACAGTGGTAACACATGAGGAGGTCAGGGGTTAATCTCAGGCATGGTTTCTCGGTAACTCTACACCCTGATTCTGAGACAGGGAACTTGCCTAATGATTCTCTCCTATTAAAGCATTGTTTTCATTAGTTTATTTCACTTCTGGTGTTCTGTTTAGTCAGGAGCTTGATGGTCGGCAGCTCAGCAAGGCTGGCCAAGTGAGTTTCAGAGATCTGTTTGTCTCTTTCTCCCCAGTACTAGAAGTACAGATACTCAAATACTATACTTTATGAAGATAATTTATTTGAAAAAAGTCCTTCATCAGGTGATTTTTCTTGTGAACCAAAAGGATAGTTATAATTTCTTTCAGTAGGAAGTGTTTTATATGTTCCTAAGGCCCATTTTGACAACCATTTGTGTGAAAGCAACAGCAGATCCTATTAAAATAGACACCGTTATTTCAACATTTAACAGTTATTTTAGCACAATTTAACAGGGCATTTTATTTCTTCATTAATTATTCTATAACATGGCTATTTAACTGCTCTTGTTAAGCTACTTTGTAGCTATTACATGCTGTATAACAAACAGAACTTCTATATGATACTCATTATTTATGATATTTAACCACTAATAAAACATACATAAACAAAAATACTAAAGGTGAAAGAAATCAATGAAAACCGCATTTTGCTGGGAATGATACACGAGATCATTATACTATAAAAAAGCAAGCCGTAATACAAGGTGGAGGATTTTATGTAATACAAACTAACCATAAGGCTGAATTAACTAATTAATTCAGCAGGCATTTATTGAGTAGTTACTCATACATTGTATTATACAATGGTAACAAGTTTGGGCATCTTAAACTAAAAAACTTCAAATCCAATTTAATTACCTTCTCAAAAATTATCTTACTGTCTTGACAGTATTGCTACATATGCTATTTGCTTGCTATTCCTTCTCTCCCAATTTCTTCCTGAGTTTTAAGAGTTTCAGACATTCACAACCATGGAATTGCCCCTCATCATATTTTGACAAGGCCCTCAACACAACTTTTGACTTATCTGAGCAGAGAAAATTGGCTCTTAGGTTAGGAAATAACTTTCCAATGATCACAGATTTGACTATTGCATAAGCCCTCTGCCTTATTCTCTACTCGCTCACCATGATGACCAAGAGATGGGTGTCTCATTCTCTTCTCTCACCTGCTCAAAGACATCATTTTAGCACTTCTTCAGTCCTCCCCAAAATCCAGCTTTCCCTATTTCTTGACTCTTTATCTATCAGCATTAAAAATATGGTGCTGTTTTCTCAGCACTGCCTAACTCCAGGTCCACTCACTCTGGCTGCAGATCCATTTCTTTCCTCCCGCTTACAGCTAAACTGATTTGAAAGGATTTTCTCTGTGCATGGACTCTGATCTCTCTTTTTCTTGTCTTTTGTGAGAGTACGCTGCATCAGCCTTTTGCCCTCAATCCTGCACAGAAACTTCTCAAGTTCACTAATGCTCCCACACTGCAAATTCCCCAAATCAGGCTTTAGTCTTCATCAGCAGCATCTGACACAAGTGTTCTCCCTAACTCCCTGAGACGCAACATCACTTTCTCATGCTTGTCTCTCCTTTAGGACCATACATTTCTCTTTATTCTTTTCTCATGCCTTCTCTTTGCCCCTTGAAATCTTTCTAGTTGCTTAACAGTCGTGTGTTCCAGGAGTCAACTTTGATATCTCTTTTCTTTGTTACTCACTCTAGTGGAGTCTCAGTTTTTGGTCCTATCCAGTCTTACAAACACCAAAGATGATCTGGTGATGCAGATGCCATCTCGATTTACATCTCAGACTCGTTCCTCTCAGGTGTCACTTTTTATGTTCTACCTGGCAGCTAGATGCACTGGATGGCATAGGAAAAAGGCAGAGTCGAGATCAAATACTACTTTGTTTTTCTGCTTGCACACATAATTGACAGAGATTACTTCTGTTCTCCCTGCAGCCCAGCCTGTTTGCATAGGTACTTTTTTCTCACCAGTAGGTGAGCAATCAGTTCTGTAGTAGCAGTCTTCTCAGGTCCCAGCCCCCCCTCCCCAAGGGTCCTCCGGTGTTTATCCCTCCTTAAGTTCTGTCCGCTTGTATTTCTAAACACAATTCATTGCATGAATGTGTCTGTCTTAGTCAGTGTTTGTATTTCTGCACAAAACATCATGACCGAGAAGCAAGTTGGGAAGAAAAGGGTTTATTCTGCTTACATTTCCACATTCCTGTTCATCACCAAAGGAAGTCAGGGTAGAAACTTACACAGAGCAGGAACTTGGAGGCAGCAGTTGATGCAGAGGCCATGGGGGGGGTGTGTGTGCTGCTTACTGGCTTGCTTCCCCTGGCTTGCTCAGCCTGCTTTCTTACAGAACCCAGGATCACCAGCCCAGGGATGGTACCAACCACTCACAATGGGCTGGGCTCTCTCCCCTTGATCACTAATTGAGAAAATGTCTTACAGCTGGATCTCAGGGAGACATTTCCTCAAGGGTGGCTCGTTTCTCTGTGATAACTCCAGCTTGTGTCAAGTTGACACACAAAGTCAGCCAGCACAGACTCCTAACAGTCATATAGAAATATGACTGGGCAAAAGAGGGGGTCTGTTCTAATGCCAATAAACCATCCAGAGAGACTTAGCAAGGCCTATCTGATTAACATTTTGGGGGAGCTTCTGTGTATGATATTCAGTCCACATTATGGTACTAGACTCCTTCTGAATGAAGTCGATTTATGTGTTAGCAGACAAGATAGGATGCTATTTTAATGTTTTCTCCCAACACTGAAATGTGGGATAAAATTACATTTTCTATGACTTGCCTTGGGTAAGAGAACTTTTAGTTGCTATGCCTGCCCTGGTAAGAGAGTTATGACCATGTCACCATGGAAACACACACACACACACACACACACACACACACACACCATAGTATTTCAGATGCTCAGTGAGAATAACAAAATTAACATGCTTGCTTAATATGGACTCCTGACTTTACCACACTTTGAAAACAACCTGGACAAATCTTTTATTCCTACCCATCTAAACTCAAGAAGTCCATGTGGCCGCACATTTCTAAGCTCTATATCCTGCTGATTTCTCACCAGTCATCTTTGTGACATCTCTCCTTTACGTTCTCTAAGTTAGGTAATGAGTTCAACCCGTGAGAGGCTGAGGCAGGGGGATTGTGAAATTGGACCAACCTTCTCTGCTTAGCGAGACCCTATCTCAAACAAAGCAACAAGAAAGAACAAAGTTCAATATAAATTGATCATAGTTAAATGGTATGAGAAGACGGCGGCTACATTCACAGTGTTTGACTTACAGTTGCCCACCTTACCCATTTTCAGCTTTAGGATGTCACCAAAAGTGTGTTTCCAGCCGAAACCAAACTTGGAATGTCTATCTTTTCCTGGGGTAACAATATGTGGCTTCGTATTCTTGAGCCTCTGGAGAATAGTTCTGAGACACAGTTTCAGTTAGGTGTGTAATCATGATGGTAGACAGTTGCTACTCCTATGTTCTGTAGGTTAGCTGTATTAAATGCACTTTTCATTTATGACAGGCTATTTGGGTTATAACCACATCCTAAGCCATAACTCATGTGTACAGACTTATCACAGAGTATTAGAGCTATCTGGCAATGCCACTTGGCTCATCAACATCCCGAAGACTCATCTTGCTCGAAGAGTTCAACCCAATGCTCCTTTAGCCTGGAAGAACCCTTATAGTCTGCCCCCTTTATGACACTCATTCCTCATCTCCTACTTTTTTTGTGGCCAATGGTTTCTGTGTTTATTATTCTATTCTTATTCCCTGCTCCCCACCAACATACCAAACACTCTCCAATCCAAGGACTTTGCCCTCATACTTGTTTCAATTTGGAAATTATCCCCATAGATATGTACATAGCTGAAGTGCCTCTGTGTGAGGTCTGTTCTTCTACTTCAATATAACCATGGTGATCACTCTCCATCTCCCTCCTCACGTCACCCCTGTTCACTAACACCTCCTATCTTCACCTACCATGTATTTTATTTGTATGTAATTTCTTTTCTTTTCTAAGCATATCTCATTTCTCCCTTCCCTCTCTCCTGGAATGAAGTCCTTAAAAGAACAGGCTATTTATGGTGCTTTGCTCAAAGTAGGCACCAAATCAGTGCTTATGAATATGTAGATGCCAACTTCATTCTTTGAAAGAGAAGGGGACTCTGTCAGTACACTGTAGCTGTCTTCAGACACCCCAGAAGAGGGAGTCAGATATTGTTACAGATGGTTATGAGCCACCATGTGGTTGCTGGGATTTGAACTCCGGACCTTCAGAAGAACAGTCAGGTGCTCTTACCTACTGAGCCATCTCACCAGCCCGACTCTTTGTCTTATAAAGTAAATGTGATGTGATTTTTTTTTTGAGCTTATTAAACCTAGAAATAAAAGAAATGTACCCTATAGAATATCTTCTTTTGTAAAGATCCATATAAATAAATTGTTAGTTAAAATGGGTGTGTTTGTGAATTAGTAATGACCAATTGGTTTTTCCTTTTGGTGATATTCTAATGACGAGACTCTTAAAAGCTGAATTTTGGCTTGAGGGTATTTCATAATCTAAAATAAAGTGGCCATCTCTCTGCCCATCATCTTCTCATTGTTCTTAAAAAGGAAACAGTATTTATTCATGGATTTTATACCTATTTGTTGAGTGTCTGTTGGATAATCAATACCATTCTCTTTGGGCAAAAATTTGCTATCTTTAGTTAACAAAGGGTATAATAGTCTTCAATTGGGTTTACATATTAATGGGGATAAAAGCAGACATGTACACATATGCGTTTATAGTCACGGCTTGAAAATGATAACTGTGACAGAGGAATAGGTGCGGAGAAGAAAGGGTCTGATGTGTTGGTAGGAGAGGAATTTTCTCTTTTGTGTGGGAGGATGACAATATACCTTACAGATATGATGCTATTTGTGTCAATATATGAAAGAGGGACAACCCAGGAAGGACTGTGTCTGGCCTTCTGGAGAAGTGGCAAGGAGGCCACTGTGAATAAAGTACGTGACTTTAACTAACATAGGATGACATCCTTGAAGTAACCAGAAAATGGTGAAGGACCTGGTTGAATGGCAGTTGAAAGGCATGTACTCTCATTGAGCAAAGGTATTGTAACTGATAGGCCATAATAAAATGCCATAGATTGGATGTGCCAATTAATAGAAATTTACTTTCAAACATTTTTATAAAATGAAAATTTAAAAATAGGTTGCACGTATGGCCAGGCTCTACTTGGGGCTTCCTTTCTGACTTACAGACGGCCTCCTTCTTTTGATGTTTTCGCATGGCCAAGGGAAGGCAAGTTTTCTGAAGTCTGGTTCTCATTATGTGAATCCTTTCAAGACCTCATCTAAATGTTAACCTCTCCCCAGCCCCATTTTCAGTTGTTACCATCACATGGGCTTAGGCATTCAGCACAGGGATGAATGTACACAAACCCAGGATGGGGAAGTGTGTCAACTGTGATCTGGCGTACCATTTCTAGGCTGTCTCATGCAGAAAAGACTGTTGAGAGGAGAGAAGGCCTGAGGAGAGTGAATCTGATGCAGCAAACCAAGAAACCACTCTGTGCTGAATCAAACTGACAGCAATCGAACTGATAAGTAGCGAGCAGATTCCAGATATATTTTGAAAGGAGAACCAATAAAGAGTTTCTGTATCACAACGAGACTTCAAATGAAATCTCAACTCTGGTTCCTGCCAAACTATAGTTTTGAAGACTTTGACAAGCTACTTGAACTATATCTCCTATAATGCTACATTGAGGGAATGAACCTTTCTATGCTTCGCTTTCTCTTTCTTGGCTCTTTGAAATGAGCATAGCAACATAAATGATTTATATTTTCTACATTTTCTTACAGTTTATTTCTTAAAATGATGTGTATGTGTGTGGGTATGTGAGTGTGCTCATGGAGACAGAGGTGTCAGATCATGGAGAGCTGGACTCCCAGGTGACTGTGGACCATACTAAGATGCTAGGAATCACGTGATCTCCTCTGTAAGAGCTTAACTGCTGAGCCATCTCTCCAGTCCCTATTTTCATTATTTTTTTTTCTAAACAAAGCAGCTGTACTTAGAACAAAATAATGGCTGTGATAATCCTCTTCTTGAAGTGAATGGTTTCCTTCACTGCCCATTGGTCAATCTGGAGTTAATTAGAGGCAAACTGGAATCCAAAGCCCTGGAGAAAGGGAAGAACATTTCATTAAAGTCTAGAGGGGATTACTGCTGACGGTAGTTGCCAAATCAGACGATTTTCAGCAAGAGGTGACCATTCCCATAAACTTTAGAGCAAAAAATAGCTTATATTAAGATCAGAAGGCTTTTCAAATTAGTTTCATTTCAAGGAACTGAGCCTGGGAGGTTGTTATGTAAATGAGGGTTAAGCATCCAGAAGTTGATTGTAGCAAAAATGCTCTATTACAGAGACATACTCAAAATAACTCCCTTTTCTTTTCCGTTGCTCACTGTTCCTGTGGCAGGACCCTTCAGATGTTTCCATTTTGAGCAGACACAGGGATTTGTTATTTCCCAGGTTTAGGAGCTGGGGTGGATATAATCAGGCCATCATCCATTTAGAGTTTACATATTAAGGTCTTATTAAAGGTTGATGGAAAATTAATTAATGTGTGTGTGTTTGTTTACCTTGTGGTGCTAGGGGTCAAATCGAGGACATTTTCTATGATAAACAAGCGCTTTACCAACCACTGTGCTGCAAGCCCAGGCTTTATTTTTGAGACAGGCTCTCATTATGTAGCTTAAGCTGTCCTATCCTGGTACCTACAGTCCTTCAAAGTTAGTCACTTTAGGGACTGGACTACTGATGTATGCTACTGTCCCTCACTTATACTATATGACTTATGCTTATAATCATATTGATGAGGCACTTTGAGATCTCCAATGAGGGTTGTCAGTTTTTCAGTTTGTTAACAGAGAAAATAGGTCCTCATCATACTGTGCATACTTAGCTTGGACGGATGTTTGCATACAAGTGCCAAAAAGAAAAAACAATCTTTGGAAAAAATGATATACAGTATTGTGATCATTTTGATGGTGATCTTTTTCATAAAAACCTGCTATCTTTCAAAGTTTTAAACTTACAACTTTTTCCATTACAACATTGAAAGATCCAGGAGTTCTACAGAACATTTCTAAGAAATTTCAGGTGGAAATGTCCTATTCCTGATCCATTCTAGTATTAAAACCTTCTATTGCTCTCTTTGAGAATTTTCATGTGCTCTATATGGACTTTTAGATGTGAAATATACCTACCACTAAGACAGACCTTAACCTGTTGGGGAAGCTGTAGCCCACAGAGCAAATCCAACATGGTACCTATAAAGGAAGCCCTCCAGATATTCCAGAAGCATTTAAAAGGGTAATTTTAAGTGGGAGGGTGAGTCCCAAATGCATTTTTTTTCAGTTGGAGAATTTTAATGGTTTATTACTTATATCTATTCTATTTATTGGATTTCTTTTCTCCCTTGTAGGCTCAGTCTTCATACAAAAAACTATTCATGGGTGACCCAGTGTGTGCCCTCAACAGTACAGAATGCTTTTTAGATTTTTAAATTGTTTAGTAATTCTTTTTATTTTACAGACTGGAAAATATTCACTGAGGTGTAAAGCAATTGGTAGTTGGTAATGTTTAGGATCATTTGGCTTGAGATACACCCTGTCAATTTTTATTAATATTAATAAAGTTACCTGGCAAATGGCATGAAACTTGATGAGGCAAATTCTCCTAGTGGGCAAAACCAATGTTATCTTTATTGATCTATCTATCTATCTATCTATCTATCTATCTATCTATCTATCTATCTATCTATCTATCTATCTATCTATCTATCCTGCATAATTCCTTATGGACTAATCTATGTTCCTCTAATGTTACTTTGTTAAAGCTCTAACTCCCAGTGCAATTGTGTTCAGCACACAAAGTTATTAAAAGCAAACTGGGAAGTAATTAGAGTTGAAAAGGTAATTTTAGTGGCTCTCTAGCTCAATAGGCTTAGTAGATTTGGAATAACAGTGATGGAGAGTGTAACTAGGGATAATTCTTTCTGGCATGTGAAGATACAGTGGACATCCATTTTTAAGCCGGAAAAAGATGTCACCAGTTTTAACTTGTAGCCACAAGAACAATAAGAAAATCCAGGCTGTTTATCTGACCCAGTCTTTGCAATTTTCTTCAAGCAGCTCAAGCTACTGCGCACATATTTAAGCTTGGGTCACTTCTCAGTACTGTTTGTTTGAATTCATGTTGAGAGTTCTAATAAGATTAGGCCCAAGTACTGTGGCAGCCACTTGAATTGTTTAGGCCTTTGTGTCATAATTATGTTTTACTCTAATTACTTTGATCACTTAAAAAATTATTACCCTACCTTCCTAAATATTTGTTATTCTTTATTACCCTTCTTCCGGAGACATTAAGAAAATGTGTCTAGAAAGAATTTTAATCATCAACGAATACCCCATAGTTAATATTGTGGTGTTCATCACACTTTCTTTGTAAAGGGTCAGACTGGTAATGTTTTCAGCTTTGGGAACTGTACTAACTCAGTTACAGCTACTGAACTGTGTACTGTAACAAGGAAACTGCTTCGGCTAACACATAAATGAACCAGTGTGGCAGTGTTCCAATAAAATTTTATTTACAAAAGCGGACAGCAGGCTGGATCTGGGCCGTAGTTCACTGAACCTCGAATTGCTCTGTAAATTCGGTTCAATACAAAAATTACAAATCCCTCAGAGGCCCTCATTATTGACTTATTTTTTCTATATTTTTGTGTATATGTCAGAATTAAACTTAAGTGGGTGTTGCACATAACTAATGTGGTTTTATTTTATTGGAGCCATTCATTTACACATGATAAATACAGAGGTTACACAACAATGCAATTAATATTGTAGCAATATTATATTTTATATACTGTGTATGAATGTGTCAAGTTATTAATACCTACCTTTTATAATGATGTATTATACTTTTATACAAAATCATCCACATATGATGGTACACATTCATTCCTTTTATATTCCATATTAACTTACATTCCATAGTCACAGGTAGACTTATATTTTGATTCTTGCATATAATTCTTCCATATTTTCACCTTACTTGAATAATGTCTGAAACCTTAATTTTTTTTCCTGTTGAAACAAACACATCTGTTTTATCTACAGCCTCTAATGGTGAAATAAAGCCAAGAGGCAAGGGAATAGACAATAATGGTTTTCCAGAAAGACATATAATCAGGCAACCAGACTCACTCCTCAACTCAATATCTAGTAGTAATAGATATTATTTTTATTTGCTCAATGTTTTCTTTCCTCCCAGTGCTGACTTCCCAAGGCCCATGTATAGGTCCTGGCAGCCCATTTCAGAGCATGGGTCCTGAGACAGTGACCTACACAACTGATAGTCCTCTGATGAGAAATTGTACGTGTATTTGTGAGGGAAGCAGCTTGAGGAAAGGAGGCAAGAATCTGAGCAGTCTCAGAGAACACACAGCGTGTGTCAGACTCTGTCACAGTCTTAAATCTTGCAAATGGCAAAATTGAAGATCTTTTCCCAGCGTGTCAGATGTTGTGTATCTGTTGTCAAACATACCAGTCACTGAAGGTACAAGATGAAAAAAAAAAAAAAAAGAAAGAAAAAGTCACAAATAAATGATCACAAGAGAGAAAATCCGCTGATGCTCATTCTTGGATGGAGGTTGATGTACTTTGATCGATCCAGGGCTGTGTTAGAGTTGACACAGTTGTTTTGTACTGAGCCAAGAAAGGGAATTTTGAGACTGCTGAGTTCAGATGGTGAAGAGTGTCACAGATGTCACACAGCCGTTACTGTTATTTCATGGAGATGCTAAAGCTTGCTGTTAACAAGTCTTTTATTCTTTTTTTACCGGAAACATGACTATCTGTCTTTGTAACTTACTTGCATTTGCTTAATAAAATGTCTGAGAGAGAGAGAGAGAGAGAGAGAGAGAGAGAGAGAGAGAGAGAGAGAGAGAGAGAGAGTTGAATTATAATTAATTATTGCAAATGTGAAAGCCTAGCTCAGGTATTTTTTTCTTCCTGCACTGGGGTCAGCAATAGCTTAAGAGATGCAGCTTAGACAATGAATTGCATTTGTTTGTAGACCTGAAAATAAGTCATTACGAGGATTACTTTAATATGCTTAATTTACATCTGATAATAGTCACCACAGTCTCATAAATGGGACAAGGTGAATTTCTCTGAGCTCTCAAATTATAAATGCAGAGGAAGTTGATTAGTAGTCTAAATAGCAGGTTCTGAAGATTCCACCTTCAGTGGGATTCAAGGAACTATAGAAAGCAGCTAGTATTCTTGGCATGATTTGTCCTGGGCTCACCTCCCCACACAGGAACAAATTGCCTGAGAGATTAGTACAAAGACAGAAGCCATAATTACCTTTATTGGCCTTGCCTCATGAGATGGTAACCTCTGTCCAAGTCCATCAGCTCAGAATTATAATCCCCAGCATCCCAAGACATCTCTCATCACTTTGATGCTCTGATGTGCACGTTCACAGAGATACACTGTAGAGGTACACATACATTGTGGACACACACACACTTGTACTGCACAAAAACACATCCTGTACATCTGCAATGCATATATTTATATAATGACACATATACACACATATTCTATAATATGACATAAATCCTCTTGTAGATTCTCACTTTCATGATTCTATTTGGATCAATAGCAAATATCCCAACAGCTGTAATTTTCTTCCTAAATATTGTGCTTACCCTTTAACTTGAAGAAAACTTGGGTGCTTCTAGAAAATACTTACTTGTTAGTCGCTCTCTCTATGGGGTCAGGGTTTTCCATACCCCACTACCAACAAGCCTAAAAGTGAATAAGATGCCATTCTTGTTTAGATTTAGGATTGTTTTCAGATACCTGTCCCCTGTGTGTGTGTGTGTGTGTGTGTGTGTGAGAGAGAGAGAGAGAGAGAGAGAGAGAGAGAGAGAATATTGATATTGGGTATCTTTCTTTATTGCTGTCTATGGTTTTTTTTTTTTACTGAGGCGATGTCTCTTTCTGAACCCAGAGCTTGCTGATTCAGCTGGTCCAGCTAGCCAGTAACTCCAGGGATCCCTGTCTCTCCCTCCTGAGGTCTGGGTTTAAAGGTGGGCCACCAGATCTACCTCAATTTATGCAAGTACTAAGCATTTGGACCCTGGTCTTCATTTATTTTCTCAACCCTTATATTAAATATAATTGACAAATTATTATACATCATCCATGCACATGACTCTACTTTGAAATATGTGTGGATCCAAACTGAGCCTATTAACATACATCGAGCCTAAAGTATATATTACCCTTCGTGATGAGAACGCCAAGTCTAATCTCGGTAATTTCTAAAGCTGTGGTATATCACCATGTTATACAGTACATCTCTGGAAGTCATTGCTCCTAAGTGAAACTTTATATCTATTGGCCACTGTCTTATACTTGTATTTATGACACACTGACTTTCTCCATCTCTTCGACCATCATGTTAACTGGCTTCAATGTTGACAGTGATATCCCTTCGTGCATGCTTGGGAGACCTTAATAGCCTCATTTCTATCAATCTTTTTCCTATTGTGTCTAGTCCATGGCTATGCTCTCGACCACTAAGCACATACTACTTTTAAACATTTTTTCAACCATCCCACTTCCTACTTTAGCCTTCCATCCTCATAGCTGTTGTTTTCTTCTTTCTCTTCCTCCTCCTCCTTTTCTCTTCTTCCTCCTCCTACTCTTCTTTTCCTTCCTCCTGCTCCTCCTCCTACTCTTTTCTTGTCCTCTCCCTCTTCCTCTTGCTACTGTTCCATCCCCTCCCCCTCCTCCCCTTCACCTCCTCCCCTCTCCCTTCCCCATCTTTATCTTCTTCTTCTTCTTCTTCTTCTTCTTCTTCTTCTTCTTCTTCTTCTTCTTCTTCTTCTTCTTCTTCTTCTTCT
>NC_034598.1:61760647-61769290 GCF_900095145.1 Mus pahari
CCAAGCCTTAGTACTGCTCTCGGGCGCACTCCCCTCCTCGGGTGAGGAAAGGCGCTGGATGCCAGGCGGATACCCCTCCTCGGTCGGGGAGGAAAGGTGTTGGGTGCTGGATCAGCCTGCGGACAGCCGCCAGGCGAACACCCCTCCTGGGCAGGAGAGGCGCAGGACGATCGGGTCCGGATGCGGGTCCCTCCTCTCCAGTCCGCTCCGCCTTAGCATGTCTTATCTCAAACAAATACTTCATAATTTCCATAAACAATGTAGTAATTCAGATTACTCCATTTTTGTTCATTGGAAATTTCTTTAGAGCATCAGATCTCAAGCTGTGGGTCATGATCCCTTTGGGAGTCAAGCAACTCTGTCACAGGCGTCACATATCAGATAAACTGCATATCAGATATTTACATTATGATTCATAACAGTAGCACATTTATAGTGATGAAGCAACATTGATAATAATCTTATGGTTGGGGGTCGCCACAGCATGAGGGATGGAATTAAAGGGTTACAGCATTGGGGAGGCTAAGAACCATTGCTTTAGAGAGTCCTCCATCATTTGATTACTTCTCACTGCAAGCTTTTATAATATGATGTTTCTTTCAGGAAGGTGGCACAAGTTTCCTCCTCTTCTACCGAGTGTTCGAGTGTTCTTTTCTCCTGAGTTATCCCTATTTTCTCAGTGTTGATGCCTTTTTCTACTCAAAGAATAAAATCCTTGGATTCTTTTCTCCTTTCTCATCCTGTAGTTTTTGAACCCAGGTATCTCTTGATATATTCAAATCTCTTGTACTCATGTTGTTTCTTTTGTAAACATCTAAATACCTTTCCTTCTCTAATTTTTTAAAAAAATAATTTATAAATTTTAATTAAAGTATAATAATAAAGTTTTTCTTTCTTTTTCCTTCCTCCAACCCCTTCCATGTTACTCTACCTTCCTCCCTCTCACATTCGTGGCCCCATTTTTATTGGTTATTATTATCATTATACATCTCTGTCATTACACACACACACACACACACACACACATTCAACATACAGAGTCTTGTTAGTGTTTCTTACATGTATATAATTTCAAGACTGACCTCATTTTTACTTAGTAACCAATTAAGGGCACCATCCCTGGGAAAACCAATTCCCATTGTTGTTTCAGCAGCTGTTAATTTTCTGTTGTTCTTTGTCTATAGATGGGACCCCAAGAGAATTTCCCCTTCACAATAGCGTACCTACTGGTGTTGTCATTATTTGAGTCTTATTTCTACAGATGTATTGTTGCTGTATCATGGACATAGTGGCCTTCCTGTTATGTTCAGTAGACACAATCTCACAACAGTCTTCCAGGTCTTTAGGCTCTTACAGTTTTCTAGCCCCCTCCATCATAATGTTCCCTGAGCCTTAGGTACTAGGGTTGTGTTGTAGATGTACCTGTGGGGTTCAAGAAATTTGTGATCATTTGTTCTCTGTACTTTGGACAGTTGCTTATTTTGTGATGGTAACCTTCTGCAAAGAGGAGCCTCTTTGATGAAGGATGAGAACAACCCTTTTTATTGTGTATATAAAGACAAGTATTTAGAATTCAGTTAGAAATTATGTTGGTCTAGTAAAGTGGTGATAGCAGGCTTACCTCTACGATCCATGGCTTCATGAGTTCAGACGAATTCAAACTCATAGAAAATCATTCAACATTCAACGTTCTAGTAAGTGGCAACTCCAGAATCTTGGTGCCTCAAGTTCAAGCAAGAGTCAACCTTGACTATTTTCTTCTACACCTCGCTTTTGTGTTATTGTTTATAAACAATTCCTAAGGCTCTCCTTTCTAAGTGCATCCTATGGATACTTTTCCTATTGCCTGTAGTTTGCCATAACTCCTGCAACCAACTACTATAGACAGGATGGCTTAGGCAAAAGAGATACCTCATAGGTCTGGAGACTAAGTTCAGTATCATATATTGGTAGACATTTTTGTTTGTTTGTTTGATTTTTGTTTTTTTTCTTTGTGAGCAGTGGAGTAGGCTTTGCTCCATATTTTTCATGGCTTCTGATAATTTTTATGACTCTTGTCTCATAGAACACTCTAATTGTGTCCATTATCTATATATGGCACTTTCCTCGTATACATGTCTTAATTCTTCTGTGATGTTAGGATCACATTTTCCCCTTTTATAAGTACACATACTTTACAGTCTAGTACTTTTCTTTTTTTCTTTTTTTCTTTTTTCTTTTTTGTTTGTTTTTTGAGACAGGGTTTCTCTGTGTAGCCCTGGCTGTCTTGGAACTCTGTAGACCAGGCTGCCCTGGAACTCAGAAATCCACCTGCCTCTGCCTCCCAAGTGCTGAGATTAAAGACATGCACCACCACTGCCCAGCTACAGTCTAGTACACTTAATGACTCTGTATTGAATGAGGTCACATTGATAGGATAGAACTTTACCATCTCAGAGCCCACAATTCAGTTCATAGGAGCATCCTATTTAGTCTCCATGATCCAGTTCCATCGGGCACACTTCACATCTTCTGCATCCTGTACTTAGTCCCTGTTAAGGAGATGGCCTGACTCTGCCTTCAAGTTGAAGGTAGAATGCGTTCAATCTCTTGCAGATTGAACCAGTTGTAAGCCAATTTATGCTTCCTCACTAATCTGCCTGTTCCCCCATCATTAAATATGCACTTGTCAATCTCTCATTTGGTGGTTTCATGGTATGATCACATACCATTTCCCCTAGGGAAAACAAATAGGTTCTGATTATAACTAGGGAGACAGAAGTGAATATTATCTGATGACCTCAGATTCACTTTGCACATGGATACACACCAGTTTTTCCAGGAAGCTGGTAGTCTGATGATCTGGAATGTAGGCTGACCAGCCTGTTAGGTTGTTGGTGAGTGCACAAAGGAGAACAATTCCCAGGAAGATGACAACTGAGCTCAGTCTCACAGGACAAAGTTGAATGCAGAGGGTATTGAGGGAAATGAAACCTTAGCAGATTAGATTATCCTATTTTACCTTTAATCATCTAACACACCTTGCAGTTTTGTTATGAACCAAACACCATCTTATGTATTATACCTTTATCATTTTATTTTAGTCTCAGGGCAATATAGAGTCAACTCTTGACATTTTTCATGTATTTTCAAAGAGGAAATAGGTTCTGAAAAATTAAAATAGGCCCATTTTTTCTTGGATACAATCTGTAGTTGGATCGATTATCAACATATACACATGCCCCAAATGATATATTCTAAAACAAGGAAATAGAGTTGGTTGCCAAGGATTCAGATTAGATAAAGGGTATCCCAAGCTAGATCTAAAGGCAGCAGAGTTTGAAACTAGAGGTTAACCCCTGGTCTGGAATGAAGGTGACATAAAAATATAGTTGCTGTCCAGACAAACTCTTACATGCTGAAGAGAGTAAAAACAACAACAACAACAACAACAACAACAACAATAGGAAAACAAAAAACAGTTCATCAGGGTAGAAATCAATTTCAAGCAGAATCATGGCTGCTTAGTATAGGGCACATTAGGTAAGTCACAATTGAAGGTTATTTTAATAGGTGTTTCTGAATATGACTATGGAGAGAAAAAAGTACCAATGAAAGAAAATTGACTTAGACTAATCTTTACTCTTCATAAGTAACTAGAAGCCATATGAACACATTTCTATGTTTATATGGGTTTCCATGCTCTCCACACTCAACCAGCTCTAGTAGTTTGAATGTAATACCTGGTTAAAAGTCTTGTGTCTGCCACAGTTATGAGACAATCAATATCTTTGTCAATACCTTTCTTTCCTTGTCTTTAAATATAAAGACCCAATAGGGACTATAGATAAATCTGTACACCAGTAATCAGTTTATAGCAGTTCCTTTCTCACTGCTATAATCATACCTGACAGAAACAATAAAAGACAGGGAACTATTTATTTCTACCCATAGTTACTAAGGATCCAGTCCACAGCAAGAAAGCCATGGTAGGACAGCTCCTGTCATATTTTGGTGAAAGCCCGGAATCAAAGAGGAGAATGCCAGTACCTCAGTCCCTTCCCCTTTTATTCACCCTGGCCTCCACCCAAGGGATGGGATTACTCATACTCTGGGTGAATCTCTGCCCTTACAGACATACCTAGAGGTGTACCTAAATCTCCAAGATGACTGGCGATTCTATAACCAGTTGACACTCAAGATTAACCATCATACGAGTCATACAGTAACTTAACAATTAAGAGTAGCTATTAGTTTTGATTTGACAAATGCTTCAAGGAGATCTAGTGAAGGATACAGGTGCAAGTAAAAATTAGAGTGAAATAATAATAATCTTTTGTTTAGTGCTCATTATATTTAATACATGGGAAAGGGGATTTTAGTAGTATTCTCATTTAATCTTTAAGGTAGAACTAGCTCCTTCTTTCAAAAGATAAGAATAGGGGCTGGCTCCAAATACGTA
Source organism: Mus pahari (assembly GCF_900095145.1). NCBI lineage: Eukaryota > Metazoa > Chordata > Mammalia > Rodentia > Muridae > Mus > Mus pahari. The sequence continues at coordinate 61,765,089 of NC_034598.1, forward strand.
TGTAACAGAGGATGGCCTTGTCTAATATCAATGGGAGTAAGACCCTTGGTCCTGTGGAGGTTTGATGCCCCAGCATAGGAGGATGCTGGGGCAGTAGTATGGGAGAAGGTGAGTGGGTGGAGGAGCACCCTCACAGAGGAAAAGGGGAGGTGGGGAGAGGGTAGATGTGGAATGGGAGGATTTGTGGAGGGGTAACCAGGAAGTGGGATATCAGTTGAGATGTAAATGAATGGAATGATTAATTTACAAAAGAGAAAAAAATTAAGACACACACACACACACACACACACACACACACACACACGAAGGAAAAAAGAATAAGGGCTGTCAAGATGACTTGCCAAAGCTTGGTGATCTCAACTCTGGAACCCATATGATAATGGAAAGAGAGAAACAACTTCATAAAGTTGTCTTCAGACCTTCACATATGTGCTGGGGCCACATACATGTGTGGCACACCCACACATACATCATGCATAAACGGCAATAATGAAGAATAAGAGAAAAGTCTATGGAAGAATTATTTATGGGTATAGCCTATAGTGAACCCTCCAATGGAAACAAAAGCATTCCATTGTAGTAGGCATAGTTTAGATTGCGAAAGCCTTTATGGAACAAATATTCATTAATATCTATCTATTATATTATAGAATGTTATGTATGTGCACCTTGGCTGTTTTAACTTATGTTGATTTGTTTGTATAGCACTACTATAGTGTCTACACATGAGGTAGCCCAAGTTTCTTCACTGGTTACCTGTAGAGAGAATATCTTATGCTCTATGAGCGTGGCACCAACAATAATAAATCTGTTGGTCTATAGCTTGCTTAGTCAGGAAACAGGATCTGGGATCTCCAGGAGGCAGAAAGGATTCTAGGATAATGCCAGGTGGGAGATTCATCTAGGAAGATGTAGCAAGTACAGCCACATGGTGCTTGAGCACAGGTAAGCAGTCACATGACAGAATGTAGATGAGAAGAAATGGGTTATAATGAGTGACAAGCTAGACAAAGAAGAGCCTAGCTGTATAACCAAAGTATTTGCAAATTTATTTTGAGTCTGAGCCTTATTTCTGGGAACATGAGGCTGGGAACAAGAACCAACCCTAGTGGTTACAGTTCTGTACTGTGATTTAAATGAATTCTCTAGCTATACTTTGGCTTCTCCAGTCTCTAACACTTGGCTAATTCCTAATTATACGTTTTGCCCAAGTTGTATCCCTACTTGCCTGTCAAACTCATCTCTTCTATCCAAAACTTCTTTAATGTGTGTTCCCCAAGTACTCTGAGCACTGAAATGAAATTGAAAACAAGTAAATAACCACTTGGATTATTCAGAAAGATTTCAGGGAGACCGGCTTAAAACCGCACATAAAGTTCTTTGTGATGGTTTGTGAAGGGTGAACGCTTGGTTGGTGGAAAGGAAAACACAGCGTTTTATGAGGATCAGATTCAAGAGCAAGCTGGCAGCCTCACAGGTACGGAGCCGTTCCAGAGCAGAAGATTCTGGGATGTGAGTGTTAAATAGGTGGTCAGTGGCTGTTTTCAGTTCATGCCTCTATTCCGTTTGCACCCACCTTTTCTTTGTAGGACTTGTCAACTGAAACAGCTCTTTCTCTGAGTCACTAATTCCCTTCAATATCAAGTAACGCTTTGTCAGTGGTCTACAGTAATCCTACCTCCCCAGCTTCACCAAAAAGCAGCAGCTGAAACAGCCGCTTAAGTAACTTGGCTGTTTTACTAGAAAGCGCTCAGGGATGCAGGGCCCTGGGGCTTTTATATAAAATAATGTGTTATTACTTCAAATACTGTGTTTACAGAGCTCGTGCTGCTAAGGATTAAGGGAATGCGCCATGACAAATCTGATTCCGGGCAGGATTGCCTTTTCTGAAATAGATCAGTTGCAGTCAAGTAGAACTTCTGACTTACGAGAATTAGGGTCTCTGCGTATGTTGTATAGCACTCTGTGCAGTATCAGCAGGTTTTTGTTTCCCTTGAGATGTCTTGTGGCGGTCTGGCAAGGTCTAGTGTGAAACCTCAGGGCTTGACGTATCACTGCATTCAAACACAAGTCTGGCAATATATTTGGTTGTCCTCATGTAAAAGGTACATGGCTTTTAGAAAAATACGGGTTGGGGGAAGGTGTTTGCCATCTTACTAGGGATTCAGTGAAGGTATACCCACACAGGTTCTTGGTGAGGATATTTTCTGCATCTCACAGAAGCTTCTCATTGCATCGTTGGGATATATGTCTTACTTTTAAAGAGCTTTATATATTCCCTTCCATCTGCCTCTTTTTGTGAACTACATAATTACTGTCTTTGTTTTACTTCTTGAGTTTGGATGTTGTAAAAGTTGGCATTTATAACATATAATTTTGCCTGTATCTTTAAATACTTCCTGTTAAACCAATTGTGTAAGTAGGTTATAACTTTCTTGCCATACACATACAAATTATGAATAAAGGAAAGGTTAGAATTTAACAAAACTCTCACAATTTGTTTGAATATGGCAAATGTCATCAAAGGGTACAGAATGCATCTTTCTTTGACTAAAGCATCAAAAGGTCAGAATAAGACAGATATTTCTCAGAATTTCGAGAATTCAAAGATATTCCCTCCATCATGACAAATGTCTTGAAGAAGATGTGGAAGGACAGGTGGCACTGAAATTGATTTTCATAGAGAATTTAACGAACTGGGAGTCTTTATTTACTACTTTTGGGGGAGAGGGTGTTTTCTTCTCTCCCTTCAATGGCACGTAGAAATGGTTTTAGTGACACACCTTACATTTTTAAAATGTGTTTTCTACAGTGGGAAACCATAGAGGATCCATGCGTGACAAGATCCAGTCAGACATTAGATTGTAGTCTGACTCCTGGCTGGTGACGCTGGGCGTGGTAAATGGCTAACTGGCACACTGCCTTTTGAAAACTTGGGTAGGCTTTGATTGGCGTTCATTTCCAGAGTGAGGGCAAGGGATGGTTTTTTTCCCCAAGTACTGGGCATGGTGTGCACAGAAGAAAACAGATGTGGTTTCACCTGGGGTGTTGTCAGATTGTCACTCTTAGAACATCTTGTGAGTTCATCAGACCAACTTTCGCAATGGAGTAAAAATCTAGCAGTGTTGTAAAACAGGAAAATGCATCTTTTATAAATGTTTTTCTACTTTTTAAAAAATTATAAAATATCATTTTCCCCTTTCTTTACTCCTCTAAAACTCCTCCTATGTTCTCACTTCCTTCCTCTCAGATTTATGGTCTCTTTCAACTTTTTAAAAATATATTTTGCACACACATACACACACACACACACACACACACACACATTATTTCTAACTACATAAATGCAATACTCTTTTTTCTTTTTTAAAATTAGATATTTTCTTCACTTACATTTCAAATGCTATCCCAAAAGTCCCTATACCCTCCACCTGCCCTGCTCCCCAACCTACCCACTCCTGCTTCCTGGCTCTGGCATTCCACTGTACTGGGGCATATGATCTTCACAAGACCAAGGGCCTCTCCTCCCATTGATGGCCGACTAGGCCATCCTCTATTACATATTCAACTAGAGACACAGATCTGGGGAGGGGGGTACTGTTTAGTTCATACAATACTCTTAAATATATAATCCTAAGTAAATAAGTATAATATTCTTAAATATATTCCTAAGAAAAAATACAATTTTTTCTGTCTGCAAAATATTACTTTTATGTATATAATCTCACAGTTGACCTACTTAATACTGGATAACCAGTTTGGGGAACCTTTCCCCCAAGAAGATTGTTTTTCTTCTTCCCAGGATGTCCCTGTTGCTTGTAGTTCTGGGTCTGGGATTGAGGAGACATCTGAAAATAACTCCCACATATTGTGGGAGAGGGAGCAGAAAGATTTTAAGAGCCATAGGCTCAGGGAGTTTGTTGTGAGATTGTCTCCTAGTAATATCAGAAGCTACACCCAATGAAGTTTCACCTCTATGACTAAACATGAGCCAAATAAGAACGACACTAGACATTTCAAAGTACACTAGGGGAGCCCAGGAGATTTCATCCCTTTTATATACATACACACATACACATACATATATGCATGTAAATAATATGTCTAATATATAATATACATAATATATATTTAGTACATCTGTCTGTCTCTCTCTGTGTCTCTGTCTCTGTCTCTCTCTGTCTCTGTCTCTCTATGTCTCT
>NC_034598.1:61769325-61780190 GCF_900095145.1 Mus pahari
TGTGTGTGTGTGTGTGTGTGTGTGTGTGTGTGTGTGTGGTGTGTGTGTGTCTAATTGGAATTTCAGAAGAATAAAGGAGATAAATTAGGAGAGCAAAAAGTTACAGAACACACCAGCAGAAAATTATTAATGAAGTGAAGTATTGCAGATTCACAGTGCTTAATAAACCATGGCCAGTATAAAGAAGCCCCTTACATGTATTATAGTAAAACTACAGTGGACTAAATACTAATTAAGGAGTTCAAAGAAGCTCAGAGAATAAAAAAAAAAAACTTTATAGTAATAACAGAATCCAAAGAAAGTGGAATGATGTCAGTGTTGTGGTGAATGGAAAAATACTCAGAACACTGTCAGTATCTTGCAAAAGTATCAGAAAATAAAAGTTAACTTTCCAGGAAAACACATACCTTTTCTCAGTAGATACAGTCTGGTGGAAATAGCAAGCATGGTGGGGTAGATCTTAATGGTCCAGGTTTTCTGGCACCTTCTTTTAGGGGTCACATGTCCTAATGACATCAACATTGACCTATCAGGTTTGTCCATCGATACAACACGAGTAGACTATCATAAAACACTTGTAGGCAATTTAGGGACTGAGCCAGCAGCTGAAGCTTTGATGCTGAAACAAGCAGAACACGGCGGCACATAGCTGAGACTGGTCCACCGCAGATACAAAAAATAAAGGCAAAATCAAACGTACTTACTGAGGGCCAGGTACAATTTTGAACTCATCTGTTGTAGCACAATTTGGACAGGTGTCATTTTTAGGACCAAGGACAATGATCACAGGTGGAGGACTTGGAAAGCGTGTGGAGTCATAAGAAAGATGACCTTTAGTCTGTAGGCATATTTAAATTAACATCAGCTCTTTAGAGCTTATGTAAAGTAAATGGCAATGATTATGTGCACATTCAGAAAGAAGTTAAGGCAAAGCTTTTGTCGACCCCAGTACATAAGAAAAAGAGGGTTCAGAGCTAGATGGTAGACTAACAGATAGCAGCAAAGCTGAAAACTGGTTTTCAGAAAAGAATAATAAAACTCATCAATAGCTGATGAAATGATAATAAGTACTAATAACTTAGAGATTTAAAAATTCACTGAAATCCCAATCTTGAGTGTGAAAGCAAGCTACATTAATATTTCATACCAGTGTTGTGACATCTTAGTAGAGTGGACACATTTCTAAACTATTATTGTACTAATGTTGAGAAAGCCAAGATGTATTTTATGAATATGTGAAATTCTCAAATAATAGAGACTATAAAAGAAATCATGGGTTTATGTAAAAAGGTATAAAACTGGTTTGTATCTATCAGACAAATTGATTATTGAAATATTTTTTCAAAAAAACTAAGCTGTAAGTGTAGCTTTATTGTTAAATTCTACTATATCTACCAAACTATGAAGTCCATTAATACAAATTTTGGAGTGGGAATAGAAAAGACAGAAAATTTCTCAAATTTTCTACAAGTGAGAATAACTTTCATATTAGATAATTACATTAAAGTCATCAAAGGTAAAAATTATAAGAATAACAATGAACTGAAATCTGAGAAAACTAAATGTTAATATGCAGAAATCATAAAATATACTGCAAAACCATTTTTTGCACAGTGGTGAGGTTAGTTAAGTGTTTAGAGATCAGTCAAGCCCACCCTAAAATGCAAAAGAGAAAATAGAAAATGTCTTTCAACATATGCAGGAAAACATTCGGTCAAACCTAAACATCTAATTCACATAAACATTCTTAGCAAAATAGGATTAAGCACGTTTTACAGGATACAAGATTATTTTTAACTGTACACTAGGAGTTCGGCTTAGCATGTCACTTCAACCATTTCTCTTTTGATTGAGAATCTGTGATATAGCGATACTTGGGTGCCCCTGACATTCAACATCATACAGAAGGCTAAGACAGAGCAGTAAGGCAGGCAAGGAGACAAAGATAGGAAAATTGTAAACAATATGCAAAATTGCTGCTGTTCAAAGGGGACATATTCTGTCAGGGTCATCAAAATGTTTCAAATGGCTGCGGGTGGACCTCTGGTGGCTGGAAGAAAAGTATCTATGATTAAAAAAGTGTTTGGGACCAAACTTCAAAGTGTAAAATATGTGCATTTGGAACTCAGAAGACAGTGACTTTGTTAATGACCTGGCTGAATAGGACAACAGCTTCTGACAAGGATTGTAAGTGGCTGCTTGCACTGTGTGGCCTGAGGAGAAATGTTCTCTCCTATGATTATACTTCTTGGTATGCTGATTCGTGTGTTATTGTTTTATACAAGGAGACATGAATGATAACATAGCTTTTATTAGGATTGTAACAAGTTAGAACTCACATTAAACTCAGAATTCTGTACTTTTTATAGGTAGTACTAAAATTTGTCCAGACACATCTCTGGATAAGTTTAAAAGACTAATGGAGACAGACAATAGAATCCATGAGCATTCATACTAACCCCTTATTAGTTATTAGCTATTGAAGTGTTCATTTGCATAGAATTAGAAGGAAAAAGAAAGGTTAAAAAGACATTCACAGACTTTCATTTTAAACAATGCCTTTAAAAAGGCAAAGAATTTCTCAATAATCATTTTGTCTTGGAACCTACAATTAAGAATGGAGTATGATAATTTGTTAAGGTCAAGAATAAAGTGACTTAATTTGCAGTTATGTAAACAATAGGGCCCAGCATCTTGGCAATAAGACAATCAATCAGTATGATAACCTATTAGGAATGGCTAGCTGTTCAACTGCTCCTCCTCAAGCCTTTAATATACAGAGGTTCATTTTGGTAGAGGAATAGTAATGCATTTCTTAATCTCTATCTAGTATCTTCTGGGATGGGGTGGGGGGAAGGAGAGAATAATCTATTCATCTACCACTCTCTACTGATCTCTTTACATACATTAAAATGTTTAATCATTATAACAGTCTGTGAAGGCAGAGTTCATATGCTTTTATTTTTAATGTAGATACAGAAGGGAACAATTCACATCACTTGTCTAAAATCACAGGATTGGCAAAGATGTGAATAAAGATTTGAATTTAGTCGTATTTCTCTGGTCTAAAGATATGCAGCTCCTCTGTCACAGGGCCCATGTGGTTATTAGCAGTGAATCTGTGTTTCAGTGCTTTCAGTGTGGGAGTCTTTCATACCAAACTCTACAAATGAGATCTCTGTATGTGATCCAGCCTTGCCCCACCACGCCCATCTTCTCACTTGGGAAACCATTGCAATTGATCATTATTTATAATTTAGTTGTTAATTCTTTTTAGTTTTGCCACTGACCTGTAAATGACAGAACCAGCAAGCACAGTGTGCCTGGAGAACAGCTCTGAGATTTTTTTTTTTCCAAGTTTCAATTGTGTTTTCTCAATAGTCACATAATGGGAATTGGTGGGAGTCCAACCCTGGTGAAGATTAATGATTAGACTTTAGATAATTTCACATTAGCTTTGGTTTATTTGATCTCTCTGGTTTTCTTTTATGTTCTGTGCATCTAGGACAAATTAAGACATTTCTGAAGCTCTGTGAAGAAGCTGTACTTTGCATGTTGGTATTTCTGTGAGCAACTTATTCTATATATTCTATGCATAATAATGGTTAATTTGAATTTCACAGATTTGTCTTCCAAGTGAAATATTGTATTAGAGGGAAAGGACTTCAGTCATGCTCACCACTGCATTATATTTTATTTATACTTTATTAATATATTAATTATTTATAAAAATTTATAAAATATAAATAAAATTTATTTATATTAGATTTCTGTGATAGATTTTTATAATTGTTCCTTGAACCTCATGAAGCTATAGTTTCTTTCTATTTGGTACTTGTGATTTATACTGTTACCCTGGATTAATCCCCAAATTTCTTAGATAACCCAAATCTTTCTCTAATTAATCATCTAAGTTGTGTGTATCATTTTAGACTTTGGTAAAGAATGAGATAGATGTAGCTACGGAAACACATAAATATTAACAACATATTTTATTTCTTTTAAGTGTACTGGGAATACATTAATCCTTTCAATTCCAAAGACAGATTTTTATCATATTTCACTATCTACAAATTTAATAGAAAAGCCTGTATTTTATATGTACACATTGTCTAGAAGTGTAAACTGTCCTTCTAGCTCATCACATGGGCAAAAACCAGGAACTGAATCTTTAAGCTGTGTTTTACTTGGGGAGTCAGGAATTCAAGAAGACAGTAGATTTAGCATCCTAAAGACTTGTCTTACTATTCTTGAGCCTTGAGCCGGCAGATAATATATACAGTGGCAACAAAGACAGTCAGTCCTTTCAAAGGTTAGTCTTATTGTATTGGTGTTTTTATTCCTATTTTGCCCTTCATTCCTATACTGCCCTGGTAGTGGCAGCATCATGGGGGTGATGGTAGTGGTGGTAGTTGTGGTGTTGTTGGTGGTAGTGCTGTTGTTGGTAGTGGTGGTGATGGTAATGGTGGTAGTTGTGGTGGTGGTGGTAATTGTCATGGTGCTGGTGGTCACAAACTCCAAGACCATTGAATCATGTATTCCTCCCTATCCAGTCATTTGAATGACATCTAGACTAATACAAATTCATAACAATTAGTATTGTGTACATATAGAGTTCTTTCTTCAGAACAAAGTACAAGCATGTTCTTATCAGAAATAGAAACTTAAACTCAACTAGGGTGTTCTATTCTTCAGATGTTTTAAGCGCTACTATTATAAGCATTTCATAACTTATTTTACAGGGTAAGTCTGAAATAATTCCTCCTTGAGAGCCATAGATTACATTACAACTACCTCGGTGCCAGGCATAGGAAACTCTCCTAGTTGCTGAACATGGGAGTCTAAGAAACTCCCCCAATACATGGGCTATTGTGTGTTGGTTGTGTCTTTGATTGCCTTCAAGAACTTGGAGGTTAAGACCCGTACTGGGGAAGACACCATCTACTGCAGACACAGGGCTTGGAGGAACTGAACTGGAATTGGCCTGGAAGCTTCCTCCTTGGGTATTTAAACGTACTATGCAAGTTATCAGGGTAGTAACACAATCAAAAGTCCTACGTGGCTGTAAAGCCTGCGAACCACAAAAAATTACCAGCATAGCAAGATATCCCCAATAGCACAATAGTGGCACTTTTACCTTGGGGTCAATCAGCAGCTGTCTAATTGCACTTAAGACTCAGTCAATACCAGGGAACTCATGGTTGTTACTATAACCTAGCCAACCACCCATGAACGGTGAGGTTAGAATCCTAGGTCAGACTCTGTTATTGCCTCTGTCCTAAACAAGTATAATATCTCACTGCACTCTAAGTACTTACCCTTCTGCCAGAAGATTGGCATAGTTCTTACCCCACATCAAAAAAGCTTCTTTTCACAGTAGAAACAATTACAGGATGACCCCACTGGTCAACATCCAGAGAACAACTTGTGTCAGGTGAGTAGCTACAATCAATACATTGACAAAAATAAACACGAGGCATAAGGCTCAGGGGAAAACATCATGGTAGAGGATTGGGAAATATAAGGACCAGAGAGCCTGGACATCTGCTATGATGAGGTATCTTCTGTATATGACAGCGAAACCACATACATGAAATCTCCACGGTACAGCTTCTTAAACCAGAGCAGCACAAGGATATAGGTTGATTTGCAAACATAGATGTGGGGGAACCCTACAAGGTCTTACCCATAGATGATTATCTACAAGTAATTAAGCTTCTGAGAGAAGGAGATTTTTTTTTCTATACAGATGAGTTTTTGATGAATTATCCAATCCAAAGTAGTCAGTCTTAAACATACAGAGATGTGAGGAAACCCTCAATGGTTTAGCAGTTGTATTTATATACAAATAAAAGTGTGTATAGAATGATGATGATGATGGTGATGGTGATGGTGATGAAGATGAAGGAGGAGGAGAAGAAGATGGCATGAATTTAGAGGGGGTAGGGAGAGAAACAGGAGGAATTGGATGGAAAAGAGATGGATGAAAATGATGTAAAATTTACATCCATGTATAAAATTCATAAAATAAAATAAAGGGCTGGGGCAATGGCTCAGTGGTTAAGAGCAGTAGATGCTTTTCCAGAGGACTGAGGTTACATCTCGAGCAACACCATAGAAGCTCACTCTGTAACTCTAATTCCAAAAGATTTAGTGCATTCACCTGGACTCCTGGGGCAGTGTAAATACTTGGTCCATAGACATATAAAGTAAACATTTACATGAGAAACTCCACTACTACTACTACCACTATGACAATAATAATAATAATAATAATAATAATAATAATAAATATAATTTAAATAAAAACTAATTCCTGTTTGTATTAAGTCATGCTTTCAAAAATAATTACCAGCCATGTGCTCAGCTTTTGCCTGCTACTGACCTGAGTTGAATGGTTCTCAGTTGTAACTTTTAATTTCCATATTTATTTGGTCATAACTTCCACGATTCTCATTACTTCAAGGTTTCTCTTTTTATATAGCATCTGAGTGGGAGAGTATAAGGCAAATTTTCATGGATCACTGAAAACCATGTGATGCATAGTAGGATAATATATATTTACTTTTAAAGGTAAATGCATGCTTGAAATATTTAGAAGCTATCATTTGTATACAATATATATCTACTATGATTTTCATTTCTGATGACAACATCCACTATAAAATAATTGAGTCTTTTCCTATAACAGTTCTTTGTTCTGGGTCACAAAAGCTTAGTAAAATAGATTTCTAAAAAATATTCCATCGAGAATGATGAACTGACCTCTCTCTCTCTTTTGAGGCCAAATGAAGATGACAATAGAGCAACGCTCATCTCAGGAGCTTCACGTGCAGTGTCTCATTAATCCTCACACCGATAATTGGAAAACATTATTGTTGCAGTATTTCAGGAGAGAACAGGAGACTACCCAGGGGTTTTATTGTTCAAACCACAAGCAAAGTCAAAGATCAAGTGGATAATAGAACTTTGTCTTTTGTTTCTGCTGCTAAAGAACATTATCCTGTGTTCATGTTAGTACTAACAAAGAGAAACCTGCAGAGCAGGATCTGTTTTATTTTTGAGTTATCAAGAAAACTGAGCGATAATAATAATGACAGACAGTTATTTTTGAGAAATAGTCTGAATAGAAATCTGAGTATTTCACATGGTAGGCACTCACTCATAAGTGGATATTAGCCCAAAAGCTCCAAATACTCAAGGTACAATTCATAGACCACATGAAGCTCAAGAAGAAGAAAGACCAAAGTAGTGTGGATGCTTCGGTCCTTCTTTAAAGGAGAACAAAATACTCACAGTAGCAAATATGGAGATAGAGGGTAAACCAGAGACCAAAGGAAAGGCCACCCAGAGACTGTCCCACCTGGGGATTCATCCCATATTCAGTCACCAAACCCAGACAGTATTGTGGATGCCAAGAAGTGCATGCTGACAGGAGCCTGATATGGCTGTCTCCTGAAAGGCCCTGCCAGAGCCTTACAAATACAGAGGCATATGTTACTAGCCAACCATTGGACTGAGATAGGGGTCTCCAATAGAGGAGTTAGAGAAAGGACTAAAGGAGTGGAAGGGTTTTGCAACCCCATAGGAAGAGCAACAATTTCAACCAACCAGTCCCCCCAGAACTCCCAGGGACTAAGCCATTATCAAAGGAGTACACATGGCTCCAGTTGCATGTGTAGCAGAGGATGGCCTTGTCAAGTATCAATGGGAGGCAAGTCCCTTGGTCCTATGAAGGCTTGATATATGCCCCAGTGTTGGGGAATTGGGGGGGGGGAGTTGGGAGTGGGTGGATGAGTAGAGAAATACCCTTATAGAAGCAGGGGGAGGATAGATGGGATAGGGGATTTCCAGGAGGAGGGGACTGGGAAAGGGGACAACATTTGAAATGTAAATAAAGAAAATATCCAATAAAAAACTGAAAAAAAAGAAAAAGAAATCTGAGTGCTTTTACAAATTTGGTAAATTATATGCAAAATTTCTAAAGGTAAAGGACATGATATAAATCCAGGACACAACAACCATACCATCTAAGGGCTATTCAAAGAGGTGCTATTATAACACAGAACAATCCAAATTTCTTAAAGGGGAAAATACTGTTTTGATACAGACTTAAGAAAGATTATATGCATACATAAAATAGAAAATGGCTCCTAGTAAGATTTTGACCTTATAATATATTTTTAAGGAAGCAAGTATATCTGCTTATAAAGTTCATGGTTGAGCTTTTAAAGGTGTCAGTGATGTGTAATGAGGATGGATGGTGAGAGAGATGGAAGGCTAGAGATGACCATGGAAGTAGCACATGATAATTGATAAGGCTTTAGGCAGATAAATAATGAGCTATACTCCAAACCTGTATACTGTTTTTATTTCTATTTTAGAGATGATAAAATTGAGCTACATAGAGGGTATGCACTCTACCCAAGGCTTGTGCTACTGTAAAAGATGGTCATACTCCTATATAAACTGGCTTGTAAATATAAGATACAGGATTTAGGAAAGACTATGTTGAAGGATATAAATCATAAAGTAATCTGCCTTTTTACCAGTAAAAGATAGGGTATGGGTGTGGCTTATTATTTAAAACAGATGGAAAGAAAATGAGGAATCGCCTGGCTTAATTTTCTTCTTTCTTCTAAATGAAAGAAAATAATAATCAGAACAAAAGGAGAAATACTTATAAAGAAAAGAAGAGCAGATTCAGGTTTTGGAGGCTACAGAGGACAACTAGTTATTTCAGATGGAACTAAACTTGATGGCCATGCACCATGTTACAAAATATATGAGCTTTATGGACAGCCAGATGTAGGTTGAAATCTGAACTTTTGACCCTTTAGTCTTGTTTAAGACATTGTGTCGTAAATTTCTACAACACATTGAACCTTTTGTGTCTCAGGATCCTCACTTGGTGGGTTAGATTCATCTCCAGAGAAATGAGAAACATGTTTTAATTCTGTTTATGAAAAAATATATATTGGCTTATCAGATTTCAGAACCTGAAAAGTCCTTTGATCTGCCTCTTGTAAGATGGTGTCTTAGTCGGTGGTCTGTTGCTAAGATGAATTACCATGACCAAATGTAAAAAGGGGACATTCAGGTAGGGGCTTGCACACAGTTTCAAGGGGTTAGTCCATGGCATGGAGGGGAGTGCAACTGCATGAAGGCATGATGCTGACACAGTACTGGAAATATGGTGACAGAAAAAGTGTCTGGTGTCAGTTTTTGAAACCACAAAATCACATACCTCCAACAAAGCCACACCTCTTAATCCATCCTAAACAGGTCCACCAGCTGGGCACTAAACATCCCAAATACCAGCCATCCCTTGGGGATTATTCTCATTCAAACCACCACAGACAAGGACTTGTGTGTATCAGACAGGTTTGTGAGCTAGTAATGGCAATTCTAGTCTAACAGTCTGTAGCACTGACAATTCAGAGGGCAGAGGACAGACGATTACTCTTACGTTAGCTTATGCAGTCAAAGATGGTTAGAGGAAAGGAGAGAAAAAGAGAGGGAGATAGAGATACAGATGCTGACAGTTTCCCCTTTAAACGATTTTAACCTCTTCCAGAAAAGGTTATGCACACACAGAAATAATGCTTAGCCAGACGTCGGGACATCCATGAGGCAGTCGACTTGATACATAAAATTAATGGTCACCCTTAATGATCAGGAAAAACAAACCTACCACCTAAAAGTTAGTAGATTAGCAAAGTGACATGTGTCATGTAAACTGAGGCCACTTAAATAAAATGTTATCTTACGTACACACCCCGATAAACTGTCTATATCTCAGTGAGATGCAAAAACTCTGTTAAATTATTATGTGTGATCTTTGACTAATCTTGGAGAATAGCAACATAACTATCGAAATTTCTCATTTCTCAAAGAAGCAGAGATAAACCACAGCCAAGAAATACACAGGAACAGACACAATTCTATTCAGCACTGTTTCAGAGAGTGACACCAGGAAGCTTACAGGGAGCAATCACCTCTATTAACTAGCGCCTTTTTCTGCTCCTCCCTATAGCTGGTACAACTTGACCCCATCTTCAGATGCAGACTCACCTTATATCTCTAGGGTCAACCCTGACCCTACATAAGTTAGGATCCAAGGAAACAATCTGGGGAAAGAAAGACTGCATCCACCTCTGTTAGATGCAAGCTGTTTACTTCAGCAACTTCAAGGGGATTTAGGTCCTTTCTGATCTAAGTCAGTTATCACTCAGTGTATCTGTATTATAGGCTTATAAGATATTATCCATGATTCTTTACTCTAGATTTGATAATAAGTTACATAGATAGAGATGTCTGGATAACTCCATGGAAGCTGTACTAACTCCTTTGGCAAATCTGTAGTGATTAGAGAACCATATGAATCAACAGGATTTATTTCCATCAAAGATTAGAACGTAGAGCTGGTCACTCAGGCTGGCCTCCCAGATGGCACAGAAGGACCCCGAAGATCATTTAACACATACTGAGATTGTTATCACCTTTGTGATATCAAATGTGGAAAATGAACCTCAATCTTTAGTGGAAAAATCTGACATGTGCTCAACCTAAGTGATTATGTTTGGTTTAAGGCCTAGCTATAATTCTGAGTCTGTGGTGGTAGAGTTGTGGTTTATGTGGTATGAGGCCTCAAAGCTAGGGTATATCCAATATATTGGATTTATTTTTTTATTGGATAACTTTGGAATTAGAGTAGTTGCTGTAGCAAATTGGAACCAAGTTGAATTTCTGGTTTGTTGATGCTTCATGAAGCATCAGCTATGAGTTAATGGAATTAGAATAATCTCTCTCTCTCTCTCTCTCTCTCTCTCTCTCTCTCTCTCTCTCTCTCTCTCTCTCTCTCT
>NC_034598.1:61780441-61798076 GCF_900095145.1 Mus pahari
TGAATGTGTGAGTTTGTGAGCCTCTGTATACATGTGGATACCAATGCAAGATAGCAGTTTCTTCCCTTGTCTCTTTTCACCCTATTAGTTTGAGCTAGGGTCCTCCATTGAACAGGCTAAGCTGGTATCTTGCTCTTTCCACTAGGCTTGTAGGCTGGCCAGTGGGATGATGGGATCTACCTGGCTGGGTCCCCTTAAAATTGGGGTCACAGGCAAGAACAGCTATGGGCTGTTTTTCATGAGGTTCTGAGGATCCAAACTCAGTTTCCCATGCTTGCAGAAGCAGCACTTTTATCCACCGAGCCATCTTTCCAGCCCCCTAAAATATATTTTTTAAAATGTTAATTTCTTTTGAGTCTTGTATCTGGTCTATACTGTCTGCAGCTTTGTTTGGGATATCTTAAGTGTGAGAATAACTTTCAGATGCACGTGTAATCACTTAAAGGTTCCATGTTCTATAGCTGGAAGCTAGTTAGGGCAGAAGAAACTGTGACCAATTATAGAGGAGGCCTTGCTACATGACTTACCATTCTCACAGTATGATGACTGATGTTGAGCTGTAATGGCCTGAGACGGGATCATACTGAACAGTTTTTGTTGACTTGATCCAAACTACAGACATATAAGGAGGAGCGAACCTCAACTGAGGAACTGCCTCCATAAGGATTGGGCTATGGACAAGTGGAGGTCATTTTCTTGACTTCTAATTGATAGAGAGATCCTATCCTATGGGGAGCTGTGTCAGCATTTGATGGGTAGTCCTTGGTTGTATAAGGAAGGAGCTGAACAGGAGCCTGAAAGATAGTCATTAAGTGACACTATTCCACATGGTGTCTCTGCTTAAGTTAATGACTCTAGGTTCCTACCTTGAGTTCGACTTCATAATAGATTATGATGCAGAGAAATTTTAAGCCAAATACCCCACATCCAAGCTGGTTTTGGTCAGTGTTTTTTCCCCCCAGAACCAGAAATTCAAACTAATGTGATGAAGAGAAAGGGCTTCTTATGAGACTAAGGCAGGAACTGGGCGTTTCTACTACCCGGGTCTCTGATGTACACAGGGTTGGTTTTACTTCATTCTGCATTGTGACCATGACCTCTGTAGCTAATTCAGGTTTGTGGAGGAGAGGGACTGGAAAATCATGGTGTGCAACATCTCAGGGGATGAGAAAGATTGCTGTGGGCAGTTTTAGAACATGCAATCTGCCATACTGAGATATTTTTTGGTCACTTAGTTTGATTGATTAACTTCTGCTGTTTCTGGACAATGAGTAAAGTAGAAAAAAAAAATCTCAGCAAACCTATAAGTTATTTCTTGTTATGTGCTTGAGTTTTTCTTCGACTCATTTATGGTGGTAATGGAAGTTCGATTATGAGTTTTAAAATCTCCATAGCTTTAGGATATTTTTGTGAAAGCTGTGATGCGTACATACAAAAGTACTCTATTAAATAGAAATGTTGTGTAAACCAGAATGCCAAAATTTTATGGTAGAGAAGAGATAGATATATATGTCCACCTTTATTCCTTAATATTGACATAGATTTATTGTTATAAAGAGCCTAGTCTCTTTTTCAGAGCGGCAATGATTCATTGTCTTTCATCCTGAAACAATTGTTTTTAAATGTTCTGAGGCTGTTGTTCATCTCTCATATTATATTAAATTTTTATCTGCAGAAATAGACTCTGTTCAGTTGGGATTTTACAGTTCCTACAAGCAGTTATAAAGGATGAATATTTTCCCATTAAGAGTAAACCTTTACACAATACTGGGAGCTTTAAGCTGGCTAACTAGTAGTTAGCATCATGCCGAAAGAGGGGGGCAACAGTTATTAGAATTCTTCCATTTAATCTTTGCATTCCCCATGCCGTCCTCCAAGTCTATATTCATTAGCAGCAAGAGAAAAGATCCTGCACTCTAGTTACATTCAGTGTCAAGTGACTGAAACATTTTGATTAACAACCTATCTCTTCAGTTCTAGAGAGTGATTTATTCTTGAACAGAAAGAGATTAAGATGGGAATAGTAATGTTTCATGGCCTTATAACTGAGTAATACAGAGTCGTATTATTTCAATATTGTATCTTCAAAGACTACAGCACATTTTCATTTTATGATTTGCATATTTTTCTTGGGGGGGGGAAGAAATCAAATGTAACTCTACTTAGTTCTCTAGTGTATTTGGTACCTTGACCTTCTAAGTGATCTTAATTTTATTTAGATGGGGAAACCTTCATCAGGTACCCAGTCAACTCCCAAGGTCATAAAAGCATCATCACAAGAATGAGATTAGGCCACTCATGAAGCCACAGTCCTTAGGGCCTATTAACCTTTAAAAGGTCTTATTTTATCATGAGTTGGGAGGAACAAGCATTCAAATTATGTCATAATTATAAAAATAGCTAGTCCAAGGAGGTTTGTTTTCCTGAACTCTGGTTATTTTCCCTTCTCAGTCCCAGATCTGTGAGCCAATAATTTTTAGGGTTTTTTTGTTTGTTTGTTTTTTTGTTTTTTAAGGTACCAAATCTTAGGTATTCTAACACCAGGAAGTCGATTAAGAAGTCTTACATTTTATGGAATCTCACCCTATTCTCAGGTCCAGATCAATTTGTTTTCACAGCGCTTCCCAGATAATAAGCTAGTCAATTCCCATCTTTACGGCCACATCACTCAGTGCCCTGTCTACACATCTTTTTAAACTGCTTCTCCTCTTGAAGGTACATCTCCATTTCAAGACCACCAATCAAAGACGGTTTTTAGCTTTTGAGAAAATATGGATTTTCTGATTTCTGTTCAGAATGTAGAAAGTACATTCATTTTTAAAACAGAGTCACCCACATATTGAGATTTTCTCCTTTATAGATTATAATCCACAGAATACTGTTCTCCCAAAGATGTTCTTCTTTACCCTTATTTTGGAAACTCATTGATGTTGTATTTTAAATAGTAAAGGGATGTTATGTTTCTGGTGTCATAAAGCTAGTGATAAATTGACCTATAAGTGGTGGAGAGTATCAAGTCATCTGAGTCTGTTACTTGCCAGTCATGTCCCTTCCTCCCTTCCCCTCCCTTATAGCCAGTGGGTACCAGCAGAATCAGAGGTGAGTGCATCAGGAAAATCACATACCCAGACACAGTTTCTGAGAACTGTCTCATTTACTGGGGGCAAGAAAGGGGTATTATGTGCCTGTGGAGGTGGCCAGGTCTCCAGGGTGAGTTTTTTATGGCTGTGCACCATTGGCCAGGATAGGGGGTGTTAAAAGATGCTTCAATTGCTAACTCAGGGGTTGTGTGGTCAGGGGTGGGGGAAGGGTACAACCTTACACAGTTAAAGAAGGAGTGAAACCTGATAACTGTGAGGGTAATACATTCTTTCTAGGATTGAATAGGATTGATAGGTTCCAGCTTCATGGAACCAGTTTGCAAGGCTGGAGGAGCTAACTCCTACCTCCGTCAATCTGAGGTATCCAGGGCTGGTTGAAGCTCTCCTTGGCCCTTCTTCCTTCATAATCCTGGGCAATTACAGTCCCATCGTCACTTAGAATCACTAGAATTTGAAAAAGTAGAAACAAGAAGAAGCATCCATAAGATGGGGTTTTCAGCTCCCGGCATGGCCTTTTCTCTTGTTGAGTTGAGTTTGAAATCCAATCAGAGAGTGTTGGGTGCTGCCACTACTGTACTCTTAGGGTCTTTTTCCAGGATGGTTGTTGCTGTGGTTCATAGCTGCTAAGATTGTTGGTCACTTTCCCCCTTTGCAAGTTTGCAGGGTACACACAAAACCGTGAGAGCTAATCTTTGGGAGGACGCTTTCATGCCAGTGCTAGCTCAGGTGCCTCTGGAGCTTGAGTCTGAAAAGCCATAGGGACTCACCTTTTAATTCTGGGGGCAAATGAAGGCAATATTAATAAACTGTAAGATTTTGGGAGACTCTTGTGCACTTTTTTTTTTTTTTTAACCACAATTCAAACGAGAGCTTTTATGCCTAGTGTTGAGGTTATTGTTAAATGGACTAAGGCCCTTACAGGGAACGTTGTCAGCCCAGATGAGAAAATTTCATTTATACTATGTATATGTATGTTTATGTGCCAACTGACATGTGTTATAGGCATGTGGTGGTCTGAACACTATTGAGCCCCATAGGCTCATATTTGAATTCCTTGTCACCAGGGAGTAGTGTTATTTGAAGGGGTTAGAGAGTATAAGATAACCTTGTTGGAGAAAGTGTGTCCATAGGAGTGAGCTTTGATGTTTTCAACAACCCAAGCCAGGCCCAATCACTCTTCTCTTCCTGATGACTACAGATGTAGATGTAGAACTCTCAGTTCCTTCTCCAGCATAATTTCTGCTCTTGTCTTGCCATGCTTCCTACCATGCTAATGGACTAAACCTCTGAAACTTTAAGCCAGCTCCAATTAAGTGCTTTCCTTTAGACGAGTTGTCACGGTCATAGCCATAGAATACTAAGACAAGGTATTTTTAGGTAGATGGCTATGATAGTTTGACTGTGCTTGGCCTAGAAAGTAGCCCTGTTAGGAGGTATGACCTTGTTGGGGGAGGTATGGCCTCCTTGGAAGAGGTGTGGCTTTGTTGGAGGAAATGTGGCACTGTCTGGGTGGGCTTTGAGACCCTCTTCCTAGCTGCCCGAGGAGAGTCTGCTCCTGGCTTCCTTTTGATGAAGATGCAAAACTCTAGGTTCCTCCTGCTCTATGTCTGCCTGGACACTGCCATGTTCCTGCCTTGATGATAATGGACTGAACCTGTAAAACTATAAGCCAGCCCGAATTAAATGTTGTCCTTTATAAGAGTTGCCTTGGTCATGGTGTCTGTTCAGAACAGTGATACTGTAAACTAAGACAATAGTTCATTGTGTGGTTCTTTATGACTTTTCCAGGCATCCTTACTATTACTCAATTCCTCTCTTCTATATCTATCTGCCCCTCCCTCCCTACCCAAGTTGGGGACCCCTCCCCGTTTTATCCATTTCCCGAATCAGATCATTTGGATTCACCATTTCTACTCTACAGTCCCTCCACTTCCATAGAGGCCTTCTTTTAATTTCCTAGCTTCTAAAGTTGCTTTAGGATGTGTACTAACATCTGAGGATTTGTAGCTAGGAACATTTGTAGCTAGTAACCTCAGATGCAGAAAACATGACCTTTCTTTGCTTTTCTTTTATTTGGGGAGAATCTTGGCTACTTTGCTCCAACAGCATATTCCTTAATTATATTCTGAATATGTATCCTTGTGCACAAAGACAAGCATAGTCTTCATCTCTCATCAAAGAAACATGCCTTTGCAATAGACAGAGGCCATTGCAGAAAACCACAGTTACAAATGCAGAGTTGTGGAGCCCAGTCCCAATGGATACAGCTACAAATGCACCCCTGTTTGTAATACTCAGGGAGCATTGCATAGCATGGGGGCCCCATGACTGCCTCAATATGGGCTGATCAAGGACATCAGCTATAGATGTGCTAAAACAGAAGAAGGAAATCTTATGGGATTTTAAACCTAGGCAAAGGAGTAATGGCAACTTTAGAGTGCTGTGTATTGGAGACATCGTCTTCACCAGGGAAGTGTACACTAATCGGTTATCTAGTTATCTAGGGGTCAGTTTTGAAAAGATATGCATACAAATAACAAGAAGATTAAGCAGGTCCTATTTATGTATTTAGAAACACACAATTAAAATGAGGACTTCTAAATTAAAAAGAGAGCAAAGAAGGATGTATTTCAGGGTATGGAAGGGAGAAAGGTAGTGAGGAAATGGTGACATTATATAATGCTCTCAAAAAATAAAAACAAACAAACAAACAAACAAAAAACAAAAAAGACCCCATCCAAGAAAAATGAAATGGGAGGACAAGTTCTCAGGAGGATGAGGAAAATGGAATTCATGACTTGTATTTGGTTCCCATAGCTGCCACAGGTATTTGGGTAGCTCAAGACAACAGAAATATTTTCTACTGAAGATTTTGAGGCTATTAAGAAAAACAAACAAACAAACAAACAAACAAGCAAACAACTTGAGGAGTCACTGTCCTGGCTCTGAGGCTTGGGAGAGGGTGTCCTTACCTTTAACAGCTACAAGTGCATGTTCCTTAGCTTGCCGCTTCATCACTCCAACTGTTGTGTCTGCAATAACTAGTCACCCTCCTGTGTGTCTGTCTTGAAGTGTCTTTTCCCCGTCTTTACAAGGTTAATAGTTACATTGGCTTAGGTCATACCCTTGTCACCTCATCTTAACCAGGTTGATTCTACAAAGATCATATCTCTTAAATAAGATCTCATTTGCAGGTATTATGGGTTCAGGCTTTACATTTTTTTGTTTGTTTGTTTTTTGAGAACACAGTTCAATTCCTCACATCTTTTTTGTCTGCAGAGATCATAGTACAGCCAGATGCTTGCTTTTAGTCTCCAGAGACCCATGTTGGTTTCAAATCTGTCGAAATTGTGGCATAATTTTGGTGGCTTTAACGCATTAAGCTTGTTGTACAATATACGATATGGAAGATACAACAGCCATAAAAATCATCATATGGCTGAATGCAGTGGTCAACTTATCTCTGAAGGCACCTCTCTCTTTGCTCAATGCTATCTCGCCTAACACAAATTTTTATTATACCCATTTAATTAAATTCTAACTACCAATCATTCCTACTTATTTTGTTATGGATTGTATATTCTAACATTAGAATTCTTGAGAAGAGAAACAATTTATTCAACATTCTTGCATCCTATACTTGAGTAAGTAGCACCTAATAGACACTCAATTAGCATTTAGTAGGAGTGTTAAATTCTCATCCTATAGATAATCCCTTCATCATAGTGTCAAGTGACCTTCCAAAATAAATACTTAAAGCTTAAAATAAAACAGAAGCTGAAGAAAAAAATTAAGAATGTACTGTGAAATAATTTGCCATGATGAAAATAGAAGCAGTATCAGTCTTATATTTTAGATCAAGTTTTGTCATTGGTTTAGGATAGATTGATACAAAACCAGTTGTAGGAATTAGATTTTTGTTATTAAAATAGCTTAGACTCTGTATGTGTTTTGCAATCGTTACACAGGCAAAAAAAATCTTGATGGTTTTTCTTAAAAGCTCTAATGGCTCGGTTTTATTTTTCTACTTGATTTAAATTAAATTGCTAGTGCTATGTGCCTACTACTAATTAAATATTCCTACAAGATGTAGTTGCTATTAATCTTTATTTTTGTTTTGTACTTGCTGACTATTCTGTAGAACATTCAGGGTTTGAGATTTCTTAGGAATAGAAAAGTTTGAAAGACAATGCTAGGGAGAGCATCTGTACCATGTGTGCTGGCTCCATTTAGCGTAGCAATTTCATCTCAAGTTATTCAATCAATTGAGTTTCCATAATTTGCCTTCAGTTAAGATCCTCATTTCATGAAAACTGACAGAAAGCCCTTGAGAGAATTTTTCATTATGAGAAAGGCAGAAAATAAATAGAAAGACTATATTTTTCCTTGGTCTAAGCCCTAACAAATAATTTCTTTAATAGTCTGAAGTTTCTTTGCCTGCTTCAGAGGAAACCCTTTACCATCTCGTATCATTGATGAGAGAATATCAGCTAATGAATTTAACATTTTAGTACTTGCGTTTTACTCTATGTCTGTAACAGATAAGTCACTGCCAGTGCTGTGGTGAAACCTTAGGAGATGGAGAAAGATAACAATAAAATAACAAATTTCTGCTAAAGAAAGTAAAAAGCCCTTGAACTGTCAGGGCATCTTATAAGACATAAGGTCACAGAACCTAAAAGAAGAGCAAAGTGCCACCTCTCTGTGTAGCTAAACACGAGGTACCAGTGATGAAATGAACCGCTGAGATGGTCCATGGTGATGCTGAAGGGCTTACTGTGCTGTGAGGGACTATGTACTTTAAAATGTCAGGTATTTGGCTACGGTTGGTAGAGTCCTTGACCAACATACATGAAGCCCTGGGTCCAATAACCAACATAGTACATTGTGACTCAAGTAATTAGCTTGATTAGGAGGTAGATGCAAGAGGATCAGGAGGTATTACCCTTTATTACATACTGAATTCAAGTATAAACTGGGCTATAGGATATATATATATATATATATATATATATATATATATATATATAACAGAGTAACAGAGTAAACGAGCATTTTGGTGTACATATGTTTTACATTGTTTTATAACATAATTAAATGTTATAGTATGATGATGGGTTAATAAGTTTCACAACATTGGTAAGCATGTTCTATTTTCTAGTCCATAGGCATATAGATTTTATATCTTAATCCCTGTAAACATAACCAGATGAAACTTTAAAAATTTCTAATACATTTTATGGTGTGTGTGTGTGTGTGTGTGTGTGTGTGATATAACTGAAAATTTAGAAAGTACACTATCCAGACACTTCTTTAAGTAATCTTCAAATATAAACTATGTTAATTTAGCTTTAGCCATTGAGATAAATGCTTTACAGTTCTCAATTTCCGTATCTCCACAATTTGAGGGAAGTGTTGTAGATGAACAGTCGGCAGGTCACTACCTACTTAGTTCCCTAGAAGGTAGGTGATGTTTTGTTTCAGATGCTAGAAATACATGAGCCCAAAC
Source organism: Mus pahari (assembly GCF_900095145.1). NCBI lineage: Eukaryota > Metazoa > Chordata > Mammalia > Rodentia > Muridae > Mus > Mus pahari. The sequence continues at coordinate 61,789,052 of NC_034598.1, forward strand.
AAAAATCTCAAAATGTACATTTTTTAACATAAAATTTGCATTCTTGAGGTTTCTTTTTCTTCAGGAAGGGGATTAGCTATGAAGAAATAAAAATTATCTTTTAGTAAGCCTCAGAGAAAATTACTGCTAATATGTATTTTGTTGTTTTTGTTCTTCCTCCCATATTTTTATTACTATCAGACCTCTTTATTCACAGAAAAGAGATTAATTCTACTTCATTTTAATACTTTTCACTTAGTAGCCAGATGCCATATGTATATTGCTCCACTTCTCTGATAGCTCAGAAAACTAAGAACAAATCTGGATAATTCTATTATCAAGAGCAGTGCTGTCTTGGAGGTTTTGTGGACCATGTAACATCTGTAACAATGATTCAGCCCTGGTGTTGTAGCTGGAACATAGCCACAGACCATAATTGAATGAATGTGGTCAGGTTTAAAACTGAACAGGCTGTACCTTGCCAGCCCCTGATCTAGAGAATAAGATGTCACCTGGAAGACAGGAAGTGACTGCTTTTCTACACACACACACACACACACACACACACACACACACACACACACACACACATATACACACTATGGTGCCTAAGCTGTAAGGGTCCCTACCATGGATGCTATCTTCTCTGCTTGAGCTATTTCTAGGACCCCACAATATTGCCTTAGACCAAACTCTAGCCTTCCCTTTGAATCTCCTGCATAGAGAAATCAGTCCATTCTATGTCATGCTGTGTAGTGTGATTTCATACTAGTACAGCTCATGGAACATAGCATGTTGAAGTACAACTACCTTTCACTCTTCTCTTCAAATCTGTTCTCTCCTTCTATATATTGGCACATGTATGTGACTTTATGTTGTAATTGTTGCTGTTGTTGTTGTTGTTGGTGGTGGTGGTGGTGGTGGTGGTGGAGGGGTGTGTGTATGTTTGTGTTGATAGTAGGAATTATCAAAAATGTACTTCAACATGTATACCATATCTATTATCTCCACCTGTATGTGGATGTGTGTGCAAATGCACACTTGCTGAAGTTTTTTGATCTCTCTGGATACAGTACAAAGAAAGATAAAGATTCTGGCATTTTATTGACAAAGCCAAGATTAAAATATTTTTATAGAATAACTTACATTACTTTATAATCCAACAATCCTATTTGTCTATTAGAGAAATGAAAAAGCTGGGAAAGACAATTATAAACATATTATGCTGTTCACCTAAGAAATGCATACAATGTTTTTAGTGTACCTAGACCACTGCAACATAGTTATTTTCAGAATATTTTCACAGTCTGAGAAAGAATCTCCATCTTCAAGTGCCCTGTATTCACACCTAGGCAACTGCTAATTGACTTTCTGTATGGAATCCCCTCGTTTTGGCCTGTTTATATCAAGTACAATATGTGTACTTCTGTGCCTTCCATTTGCCCTTTGTTTTCAAGGTTCACCCACTTGCTACATGAATCAGTACCTCATTCACTTTTCTTGCTGCATAAAATTACACTCTATGAATTTACCATTTTCTTTATTCATTCGTCATGTGAGGAACATTTGGGTGTTTCTATTCTTTGGCTGTGTGAGTAAGCCTGTGCTGAATATTCATGTTTACATTCCTGGTATACATACATTTTTATTTCTCTTGGGTAAGTCTCACAGTGGAATTACTAGGTCATGGGATAACTCAATATTTGACTTTCTCAAGTCTTGCCTGTTTTCCAAAGTGACTGGACCTTTCCACATTCCAATCTGCAGTTTGTAAGTGTTCCAGATTTTCTGCAACGTTGTAAGCAGTTGTTACTGTCCATTCTCCTTTTATACTGGCTGCTTCCAATGAGGCAGAATGTCTTTGTGGTTTGATTTGCATTCCCTGATGGCTAATTATATAGAACATCTTTTCATGTACTTACTGGCTATTTCTACCTTTGCAGACATGGCTCTGCATATCTTTGCTCAGTTTTAAATTGAGTTTCTTTTTATTACCGAGTCAATAGAATATTTTGTCATTAGAATCTATAGATCAGAAAGACTATTATAATAAATAAGACTAGAATGTTTTCTTGAATACTTTTTAAGTTTTAGTTAGCATGTTTTCAGCCATCTTTTTTTATTTTGAAAAAGTAAAATTTATACTTTTTGGTTTTGCAATTTTTTATGCATTCAGTAAGAATATTTTATCTAATCTGAGGAAACTATACTTACTTCTCAAGGTTTGCCACTTATCTTTTTAACCATATCTCTTTTTAGTTTATTGTAATGAATAGTGAGGAGTGTAAAATCAATTTCATTCTTTTTCATGTGGATATTCATTCATTCCCACATCAATGAACCTGTGGTTGAAAAAAACTAATGCATACGGAATATCAATGGTACCTTTGTCAAAAGTGAATTGACAAGCTGATTGTCTTTTCTAGTTATTTTTGTTCTATATTCCTGTCTATTCTTATACAATTATCACAATTTATTTGATTTCTTTAACTATGAATTATTATGATTCCAACTTCATTATTTTCAAGGGTTGTTTTCACTATTTAGGGTCTCTCAAATTAACATATGGTTTTGGATTGGTATGTTAACTTCTGCTTAAAATAGCATTTGGAATTTCGATAAAGAACACTTTGAATGCCAAGATCAATCACAGAAACAATGTCATCTTAATGTTAAGTCTTTTGATCCATAAATATGAACCCCTTGTTGATTTGTATTTTTGATGTTCTCAACAGTGTTTTGTAGTTTTCAGTGTATATATCATATACATCTTCTGTAAAGTGATCTTTATGATTTTTATTTTTATATCATTGTAGAGTAAGCTGTTTCCTTAATTTGATACTTAGTGTGTTTGTTTCTAATGTATAGACAGACTATTGATTTTTACTTCTTGGATTTATATTGGGTAACCTTATTCAACTCACTTGTTTTTAGTCTTAATTACTTTTAGTGGATTGCTTTGATATTACATTTTGACTGGCCACATGACTGGATAGAGAAACACCTTGGAAACTGCTGTGTGTGTCTTCATTGTGTTTCCAGAGGGGAGTAATCCAGGACTGAAGACATCACTGGAATGTGGGCACCACCATCCTTAGGCTGGGAGTGGATGAAATAAAAGGGAGAAAGGATAAAGCTTACAGAATAGGTATTCTTTCCATTTATTTCCTTAATGCTATCATGAATAGCTCATTTCTCAAGCCCCCACAACCATGATATGCAGTCTTTCATTAGTCTCAGAGTAATAGATCCAAGTTACCATGGACTGAAGGTGCTTAAGCTGTGAGATTAAATGCATAGTTCTTGTCAATTTTTCTGCCAGATAGATATGTCATAGACATCGGAAGTTAACTCACACAAATCCTTACGGTTTTCCTCTTTCAGTCTCGCTTTAATATTAATTGGTAATGTTGAAAATAAAGCATGTCCTTGCATGTAGGACATCTCCAGAGGTTGCAGCGTCTAGAGGGTACCTGCTGTGTGGTGAAAGGACTGTTCCCAGAGCTGGGGCTACAGATCAGGGTAGGACAAGTGCCCAGTGTACATGAGGCCTCGAGTTTGATCCTTGCAAGAACACTGGACCACACAAAAACTCCACAAGCATTATTTAAGGGTGCCAAATAAGAAGCTTACCTATCTCAACATATCTGGCTGCTGGCATTATCCAGAGGAAGCTAACAGGCTTATGTCTTGGTATGATAAGGATGAATTGCTGTAATGTGTTCATTTTAATTTGAATGACTACTTATCTTCCCATATTAATGCTAAAAGTCTACAGAAATAAAAATAGCAAAATACTGATAACAATTTTCTCTTTCATTTTCCTAGTTGAAATCATATATGTGTTTGAAAACCATGTGACTGATATGTACTTATATAGACATTTAGAAATCCTCTATATGTTTAGAGATGCAGATAAGGGATTTATAAACTGGCCACAGTGATACATGCCTGTCATCCAAGCACTCAAGTACTGAAGGAGAAGTATCACAAAATCAAGGGCAGTCTTGATTATGTACACATGAGTCAAGGCTACATAATGGGATCCTTTATGAAAAGAGGGAGAAGAGAATGTATTATTATTATTATTATTATTATTATTATTATTATTATTATTATACAATTGGCTTTTGGCATAGTGGGAATGTATTATTATTATTATTATTATTATTATTATTATTATTATTATTATTATACAGTTGGCTTTTGGTACAGTGGGGATTTTTTCATGTTCCCCACTTTAGGCATAACTTTAGGCATACTCACTGTATATTTTTTATGTTTTTCACTTAGGTTGATATCTTCCAATTGGTAACGAGGTACATCTCTCCTGCCTCCTGTAAAGACCAATAACTGCTCATCAGCACAGACCCATTTTTAAGTCTTGCTAAAACTCTCATGCCACATTCTTGAAAGTGGTTTTATAAAACTAGAATTTTATTGAAGATGTAATCTATCTATCTATCTATCTATCTATCTATCTATCTATCTATCTATAATCTATCTATCTATCTATCTATCTATCTATCTATCTATCTATCTATCTATCTATCTATCTTTGGGTTTTGGAGACAGGGTTTTACTCTATCAGCATAGGTTGACATGCTATGCATTATTGAACCAAGGCTGCTCTCAATCTTGTGTCAGTACTCAGACTTCAAGTTCTGAAATTACACGCGTGTGCTGCCACACCCAATTTGTAATGGAATGCAACTAAAGGAACACTTCTTAGCATCATCTTTTGATTTTTTTTTTCTTTTTCCAATTCCTCATTGCCTGGAATTGTTCTGAGTAAAACATTTAATAGACATTTCTTTCAGAGTTCTTTGGGGAACGGAACGTAAGAATTTATTCTTATCAACTGTTTCAAGAGAAACATATAACGCCAAACAAATGACCTGATAGGTAATGGAATAAACAGCAGCAATATAAAGCCAGTTCCCTGGGATATAGTTATGTTATTACTGTCAAACAGAAGGTTTCTGGTTCATTAAGTTGGAAAGGTCAAAAAGAATATAAAGAATAAAGGTGAAGATCTTTTTTCCCACTTATTCACATATTCACCCCCTCCATCAAAAACCAACAACAACAACAACAACAAAAACAAAAACAAAACCGAGAGTTTTCTTGTTTTATTTTCATGCTAAATGAAAAAATAAATGATGAAGGCTTTCTTAAATCCAAGGCCATGCATCTATCCTCAAGTGATCTGTTATGTGGAGTCTGACCTTTCTTTAAAGAGCATCTCCATTCAATGATAATTGATGGTGCTTTGAGTGAGAGCTTGTGACACTACCTTCACTTATTAAAAATATTTTCCTTAAGGTGAGGACGCATCTTTTTAACTCTTGTCCTAGCTTAACCTTTGGAAATGCCATACCAGTTTAGTTGCATTTATTGATTTAATTAATATGTTATGGGCTTTTCTCGGGTCATTAATAAGGATATGGGCTATGACCAGACTTATTTGTAATCCTGATATTCACTAGCTTGTTTAACTTAATTAATCATACTTTTCTTCCCTTTTTTTGTCTTAATAGATTTTAGTCTGAGTTGATGATCATAATTCAAATACACTACAGTTGTAAAGTGCTCTTTATAGAAAAGCATTATACTAATTAACACACAGGGATTAATTTGAAATGCTACTACAAAGTAATACAGTTTCTGTTTGGTTTACTAAAGCTTATCCCATCTGTTGGTCTTCACAAGGTTCTTATGAGGTCAGACCCAAAAGGTTTGGAGAGAAATGGCCTGAGTACAAGGGTGAATGCTCCCTTTCATAATATTCCAGGAGAATCATCAGCTCAACATGCCCACCAGAATTAAGTCTGTTGTCAAATTCAGCTAATTTGAGTCAGTCAAGGACAACGTGTAATTTCCCTTGCTTCTCCTTCTTTCTAACTTCAGAAGTCTATTCACTCCTAAGTATCAGAGCCATGAAACGTTGCGAGCCTCATATAGCTTACAATATTCATGCAATATTTTAACATGCGACCATTGACCATCTCCATACTAACCTAGTATTAATATTGTACTAAATCAGAGCTGGTGAGATGGCTCAGCAGGCAAGAGCACTGACTGCCTTTCCAGAGGTCCTGAGTTCAATTCCCAGTAACCACATGGTGTTTCCCATGAAGAACAATAAAATTTGATGCCCCTTTCTCACCTGAAGACATGAACTCTTATATACATAAACTACGTAAACAAGTAAACAAAAAAAATTTTTTAAGTATTGGATTGAATAAATACATCACCAGTCAAAACTCCATTATGACATTTAAATATTGTCAGTGTCTGTTTAAAAATTACTTATCAATCAAAAGACTCACACCAGTTTATATTTGACAGATAGCTATACAAGACTTCCCCAGATTATGTGAATGCAGTTCTTTTCTGCATCTTACTGGCTCTGCTTCATAGCATCAAGTAACCTCTCAGTTTATCTATATCTAAACTAGTAAAACGCAGACAAACTCCCTACATCATTGGGTTTGTTAGGATTAAATAAGTTAGATCAGTAAAGTCTTAGAAAGCTGCTTGACGGGATTAGTACTCCAACAAATTCATTATTGTGCTTTTATCTGACCTCTCCTTCCTATGTCAGTTTCTTGGTCAACCTTAATGACCATTTTCTGTCTCTCACTCATAACTCTGCTAGTCCCACTCCTGTCTGTGCAGTAGTCTAGACAGGTAGGAATACTGTTACCTTCAGTCTGTTGTTCTTAGGTCTTGTCTAGTAAATCCAGTGGAACAAAAATACCTCATTAGAAGCCAGTCACTTCCAGGTTCTTATCCAATTTAAGTATCATTGTAGAATCCTTGGAAGAGTCACTTTAATAAATACACAGATAATCTAACTATTTTAAAAATGTGCTTCTGTTTGATTGTATAAATAAATTATTTTTATAGTTGTGGTATTATAGCTAAACATATGTTTTTAATCTTTTTGAAAACTCCCACAAATAGTATGCCACAGTATCTCCATCGTCCACACATTGCTTGTGTCTTTTCCTCTCCCCCACGGCCCTTATATCTCTCAATGTCATCAATTTTATTTTGTTTTCCTTTGAAATAACCCACTCTGTCGAACTAGTGCTGGCCACAGCACAGGTATGCGTGGGCATCCTCTGTGCCTTGGGAAACATATCTATGCCTGTTCTCTCTTCCCCCATCAGCCATTAACTGCCATAATCTACTCTGCCAGGTTTAGGGTGTTTGTCCTTTCTCATTCTGTCTTTGAATTTTCTCTGTCTCTGGATCTTATGGAAGTCCCATGTGCAAGACCAGGGTATTGTAAATGCATGTATGCAAAGCCATGCCACCTTCAGACCAAACTTAATAAGATTCTCTGCCATGTCTGCCTCTTTGCGTGCTCTTCCGTGGTCATCTATGCTGTGATGATACATTTGGTAGATGCTCCATCCTTGGGTACACACTCACAATTTCTTGTTCTCAGCATTTTAACCAGTTATATGTCTCTGCATTAACTATTGTCTTCTGTAATAGGAGGCTTCTCTGACAAAGATTGGGAACAGCACAAGTCTAGTGGACATAAACATATATACTTAGAAGTGAATTTGACAACATGACAATTTAACAAAAGAACATCAGTTAGTTTTCTCTCAGGGCTTATGGCTTTGCTAGACATTCATTTTGTAACTTATTTTTATCCAGTTGTCTTAGTCGGGGTTTCTATTCCTGCACAAACATCATGACCAAGAAGCAAGTTGGGGAAGAAAGGGTTTATTTGGCCTACATTTCCATACTGCTGTTCATCACCAAAGGAAGTCAGGACTGNAACTCAAGCAGGTCAGNAAGCAGGAGCTGATGCAGANGCCATGGAGGGATGTTCTTTACTGGCTTGCTTCCCCTGGCTTGCTCTTCTTGCTCTCATAGAACCAAGACTACCAGCCCAAAGATGGTCCCACCCACAAGGGGCCCTCCCCTTTTGATCACTAATTGACAAAATGCCCTGCAGCTGGATCTCATGGAGGCACTTCCCCAACTAAGGCTCCTTTCTCTGTGATAACTCCAGCTGTGTCAAGTTGACACAAAATTAACCAGTACACCAATATATTCTGATCACACTTTCTCCCCTCTGCAATTCCTCCCAGATCCTTCTCCTTGCCTACCAAAATCTACACCCTTTCCCCCCTTTGTTTAGAAAGCACACAAACAGACGAGCAAACAATTAAACCAGAGCAAAAATAGACACAGAAAAATCACACACACACACACACACACACACACACACACACACACACACACACACTCCAAATAAAGCAAATGAAAATGAGACAAATCTAGAAAAATACTGTTAAGTTTGTTTTGTGTTGGCCATCAGCTGAGAGACAAGGGGACTACCCTTAAGTGTACTCAACACACCCAGTGAGACTCCATTGCAGGTGGAATCCATTTTTGCTTTGTAAGCTTGAGGACTCTGCCTTGAGCCTGTGCAGCAGGCTAGATCTCTACTGCCACAGTCTCTGTGAATGCACATGCATATCAATCCTGTTGTATCTGTAAGACACTGTTTCCTTGGAGTTATCCATTCCTTCCGACCTTTACAGTCTTCCTTCTCTTCGGTATAGTACCCTGAGCCATCAGGGGAGAGTTTTGAGGAAGACATCCCATTCATTGGTTTTGACCATAATTAAAGTACTAGACATGAACTGCTTGCCCCCCCCCCCCAGAGCAGGCCACAATTACAATCAAAAGGGTTGTTGGTTACCCTGACAGTGTTGCCACTACTGCACCAGAAGGCACATCGTGTATGGTAGGTCATTATTGCAGCATTATGCAAGGTCAATGCTAGCTAAGACCATTTGTATTTTATTAACCTCACCAGCCTGAACATCACATTCCAGCATTAAAAAGGCTAGGAACCTCTTCTCTGATTCTCTGCTTGTCTGCCTGCCTGCTTATCTGTCTGTCTGTCTGTCTGTCTGTCTGTCTGTCTGTCTGTCTGTCTCTCTCTCTCTCTCTCTCTCTCTCTCTCTCTCTCTCTCTCTCTCGTGTGTGTGTGTGTGTGTGTGTGTGTGTG
>NC_034598.1:61798144-61830034 GCF_900095145.1 Mus pahari
GAGAGAGAGAGAGAGAGAGAGAGAGAGAGAGAGAGAGAGAGAGAGAGAGAGATTGTTTTCTCTGTTTTCCAATAAAGTGTGTGATGTCTTCAGTGAGAGGATCTTACCATCTGGTTAGGATGGGTCACCAAAATTAGTGACAGTAGCCTGCATTGTTTAGTGTGCCTCTGCATCCTCTCTATAAATGAATTAAAGAGAGGTAACCCGTGCTTTACACAGAGATTTTCATTTAATAACTCATGTCTTCTGGGAACAGCGTTATTTGTCCATGTAGGGCATCTCTGCTAATACTCTTTTAAAATATGATTTAATTAGTTTACAAATTAGTGGGGTTTCATAAGACTTCATATCGTTCTAGTTTTGGTTCACCCACTCTAACATTCACTTCCCCCACAGTCTTGCCTGCATTACTACTAAAGACTTCAGGCCCCAGTTTTTGTTTTTGTTTTTGTTTTTATGTCCTATGTACTTTACTATCCTCTTTTATTGTAGTTTAGTTTTAACTTGAGTTGCAAAGTAATTGGTTCTCATGCATCTTCTCTGTACACACTTCATCATGGTTAATCCTCTTCTTGCCTCCTTTCCCATTAAATCACTCGTCTCCCTACTGCTTTTCCTCCCCTTCTCTAACATCACCTATGACCTGCTTAATATTACATCTGACCTACTATCCATCAATCCATAAATACTAACTGGCTTACTACTAGTTTCCTGATTTTTACATGAACTCCTGGTAAGAACATAAAGTACAGGTTTTGAAGTGAACATACACATATGCTATATAACATGCAGCAATTGTCTTTTGAGGACTAGGTGGCCCCACTCACTATAACATCTCCTGTTTCTTCCATTTTCTTACAGATTTAATTTTGTATTTATTATCAAGTAACTTTCCAGCATATAAAATAAATGCACTTTATTTTCATTATCCTTTCCTCATTAGATGGGCAGCTACATTGACTTTAGTTCCTGGCTCTTGTGAACAGAATGACAAAGGACAAGGATGTGCTGGTATCTCTGTAGATACAATCTTTTGAGTATATGCCTCGGAATGGCCTGGTTCATATGGTATTTCTATTTCCAGATGTATTTTCTTTTTAGAATCCTTCGGACTGGTTTCCAAAGTTGCTTTATGAGCTTACACTCCCACAAAGTGTGAATAAAAGTTTCCCTTTAACCACATCCTTGCCAATATCTTGTTGTAGTTTGTTTTCCTGGTGATGACCAATGTGATAGCTGTCTGACATCTGACAGACGGATTTTTTAAAAGTAGTTTGAGCATTAATTTTACTGATGGCACATACTTGATGCTTTCTAAATCTCCAGTGTGTAGAGGAGTCAGAAATTTTTTTCATCTCTTAAAATCCACTTAATAGTGATAGATAAGATACATCTTATGATGTACTTTATGTACATATAATAATCTTGTTTAATTTTAAAAGTCCTATGAATATGAATGTTCTCATTACTATAGTTTGATGAGCATGAGAACAGGTTCAGAACGAGTAAGCAATTTGAGTGGGATGCACATTCAGGATCAACTATACCAATTTGCTTTCAAAACCCGCGTTCTAAACCCCTCTGCTGCTGTCTTAGTGGGAGTTCCTAAACGCTCTCTACCAATCACAGGATCTGTCTCACTGAGGTACTTGCTAAGTTCTTGTTAATGATAACACCAGTGACTTCAATACCAGGACTCAGATGACATTTCTCTTTTCTGTGACTGCAGATGTACCAAGGATGAATGATGAATATCTCAGTAAACTATTTTATAATTAGCAGTGAAGGAAATGCACCTGTTTTTAAAATAAAAATTATTATATGTACACATAGTACATTATAAAATATATCTTACCTAGCACTACTAAGTGAATTTTAAGAGATGGAAAATACTTCTGACTCTTCTACAAATGGGGGTTTAGAAAGCAGGTTAGGACTTGATGAAATTAGTTTACTCAGTTCCAGTTTATTGCACTAGCTTTACGTGCTATCAGTGTGATAAAGGTGTAAAGGAAAGTCAAACATCAGTTGTAACTACAGTTAGGATAGGCTATGCTATGGTTGGTTCTTTCCATTTTGTTTTTGTGGTTGAGGTTTTGTTTTGTTTTTGAATTGACACTTGGCTCTCTTCTGGGACTGATTTTCCCCTGCTTGAGATGAATGTTGCCCAAGTCACTTGCAAGGAAAAAAAGACAGCTCATTTGGCTAAAGCAGTAATAGATTTGCCTGAGCAAACCTTCAAGCACCCCTTCACTCTTTCTGATTTCTCTCTGCCCCAGGTGACTGACTAGCTCTGTCCACAGAAGTCTGGATAAGTGTTGCATCTGGATGAGGCCATCCATCAGAATCACAGAAAGCTGGTATCAGGCTTACAGACAGGAAAGGGCCAAGGACAGGATGTGTGGAAAGTCTGATTAGAGAGTCCTGGTGAGGACTCTCTTAAAATCCCTTTCAACCTTTCAAAGGCTTATCCTTGCAGGGAGAATCCTTTAAGTAGTAACAGACTTGAGATCTATGGGGGCATGTTCTCATTTCAAGAGAACCAGATGCCTGTCCATTCCTACTGAGTTCATTAGACCAAATTCACATGCATGTGTGTCTGATCATTAAGAACCACACACACTGCCTCTTAATACACACAATAATACAGTAAATACACCAAAGAACAAGACAGGGACAATCATGTTTTAATGGTATTGGAGGTGTATAAAAATAAATAAGCCTATTTATAAAAATAACCACTCCTTCTTTTGACTTGAAAAGAAAGCCCCTGTAGCAGAAAGAGCTCAGTGCTTTAAAATTATTTTGAGATTATGATTACATCATTTCTCTCTCCCTGCTCTTTCCACCAAACCCGACCATTTGCCTCTCCTTCTTCTCATTCAAATTCATGGCCTCCCTTTTCATTTATTGTTGTTATATGTATATATTTATGTCTCCATACACATATATTCCCAAATACAACCTACTTAGAGTGTATTATGTTACTGGCATATGTGTTTTTAAGGCTGACCATTTGGTATTGGATAATCAATTGATGTGTCACTCCCCAAAGAAGAATATTTTTCCTTCTCCCTGCATCTCTTAGTTGCCTGGAATTCTTTTTATAGAGTTAAGGTCCTGTGAAACCTTCTGCCCCAACGTTGTCCACTTTAGCAAGTCTCCTCTGGTTGTCCGTGTTCAGCTTGTGTTCAGGCAGTCACGTGGGTGAAATGTTATGGGTATAGTTTCTTACATCACTAAAAGATACACCCTCCTGGCAAATCTCTCATTCTCTGTCATTTGCAATCTTTTTGCACCATTTTCTGCAATGTTCTTAGATGTGGATCTTGTTTCAGAGATGTGTCCATTGGATCTTGACTCCAGAACTATGAATTTGATTGGTTGTTCTTTTCTGTAATGGTCTCTATTTCTGAGAGAACGTTAAGGTTACTTGGTGCTGGGTGAAAACTATGCTTATCTGTGAGTACAAGGACTAAGGTGTAGAATTTACTTAAGGGTTATGATGTCTCAACAATGTAGTGCTATAAGATCTCCTCCAAGATCCATGAATCTCTCTCTGTAAGCACATCATAGCATTAGTAATAGTGTCAGGCCTTGTTGCCTCTCCATGAGCTGAATCCCAAGTTGAGCCAGTAACTGGGTGGCCTTGCATCACTGTCCTATTGAGAGGCCCTGCCAGCAGCTGACTGAGACAGATACAGATACTTACACCCAATCATTGGTCTAAAGTCAAAGACCCCTATGGTTGCATTAGGAGAAGGATTGAAGAAGCTGAAGAGGAGAGCAACCCCATAGGAAGAACAGCAGTCTCAACTAACCTGGACCCCTGGGAGCTCTTAGAGACTAAGCCACCAACCAGGCATCATACATGGGCTGGTCCAAGACCACTCTGGCACATATGTAGTAGAGGAATGCCTGGTCTGGCCTCAGTGGGAGAAGATGTACCTAATCCTCAAGAGACTTGAGACCTCAGGGAAGGGGGATGCATGGTGGGGGATAAGGGGCGAGCACCCTCTCAGAGGCAAAGGGGAAGAGAGTTGGGATGAGGAACTCTCGGAGGGGGCACTGGGAAGGAAACAACAGCTGGGATGCAAATCCAATCCAATCCAATCCATAAAGTCACTGGATCTGGGTAGCTGGCTAGGTTTCCAGGACTAGGCATGACTTCCCTCTTGTCCAGAGGGTCTTACTCCAATTAGAGAGCTGTTGGTTTTCCCAAGTTGTGCATGCCACTACTGTATCTTCAAAGGGTTATTATATCCTGGTGGAAGTTTGCTGTGGTTCACAGGCATCATAGTTGGTACGGCAGTTGGTTGTTTCCATCCTTTGGGGATTGCGTGATGCCTCTGGTACCTTGAAAACTAGCCCTTAGGGATGAGATTTTTTTCAGCACAGCTATGGCTCAGGGATCTTTGGGCCCTGTGTCTAAAGTGCATGGTATTATCGGATATATGAACTTACCTTCCTCCTCTGCAGGATAAACAAGGGCAATAGCAATAGCCTGCCTATTTGGGGAGTCTCTTGGATAACCCCTACCAACAACTCGAAAGAGGTCTTCTCGTGTTATGCTGGATAACTCCATTGCTTGACACTCGTTTCCTTTGAATAAGCACAGGGATGACAAGGAAGATTCTCTAGAACAGTCTTTCTCAACCTGCGTTCCCCATGTTGTAGTGGCCACTAACCATGAAACTATTCTAGCTTATACTTCATAACTAATTTTGATACTGTCATGCGTCACAACGTAAATGTCTTAGGTGGCCCCTGTGAAAGAAATCGTTTGACCTTCAAAGGAGTTGTGACCCACAGGTTGAGAACTCCACTCTAGGACACGCCTTATAAACACTACACAAAAAGGTAAGGTGGTTAAATTGGAGCCATGAGTCTCTCTGTTATTTACGATGCTTCAAGTATATTTAGGATAAGATTTCCCCTCGCAGTCCCTAATTGATCTGCCTCATTCTGTCCCTCTACAGGAGACTTATTAAGGTGCTAGATAACTATTATTCTCAATGAGCGCAAAATGTGATTAAGGCCTTCTCTCAGTTTGAAGAGAACAATTCTAATTTTTCGAGACATCTTAATAGATTTTCTCACCAATGAGTGATTAAATACAAAGGGTTTTTTTTTTTCCTGCTCCATGTAGAGCAAAGATCCTTGGGCAAGTCTCCCTGTCATGTGGGCTTGCGATGTCTAGGAAATGTGTTACTGTCCTTTCTCTACCACTTAGTCACAGCTCAGCCGGAAGCAGTCTGGCACTCTTCTCTAATCAGCCACTGAAACAACCTATCGTAGTTACTCAATCCAGTGCTCCTGGTTTCGGTATTTGTCCAACTCAGTGTCTCTTTGCTGAAGTTGGTGTTATTGAGCTTTCTTGGAACTTTATTGTCTTTGATACTCCTCTCTCTGTGGCTTTGATTGATGCTTGCTGGATTGCATGCAACCGCTCATTTTGAGAGGGGAACCAAATAAAAGGCAGCTTCCTGACTTTGCCTATCAGGCAGTCCAACTCTGTCCATGGATCTCCATCTTGTTTCCACTCTTATACAATGAGCTGGTGTGAAAGTAACCAGGACGCCTCACTTGCTTTCTCTCTTCTGATGTCATATTGTGACTCTAAAAATTCTGTCTACTCTCTCATACTCCCGAGCAACCCAAGAACTCTATCTGTCCCTGATTAGTTATAATTTCCAGCTGAGATCCATCTTTCCAACTCATAAAGGTTAAGTCAGGCTGCTAGTTTCCTGTACATTTTGTGACCACTCTATTACTCATAAGGTAAAGCTCAAGCCCTTTGCATAGATATCCTCCACTTTGACAATGATTATTGCTTCAATGTAATTTTACCCTGTTGTTTCCCCCCAATTCTGTACTACAGTTGGTGATATTCTTCTACAATAGTACAGGTGTTACTACGGCACTTGAAAGTTTGTTTATCACATATGCTGTGGTGTTTTGCTCTGGGCCATTCTCATGACTTCTGGCATCTAATTTTTGCTGTTGTTTATAGTCCCAGTTTACCTGTAGGAGCTTTATGTAAGTGAGGTGACGCTTGAACATACTTATTGGACACCATGACTGAATTAGAAATTAGAAATGATTTTTTTGAGCCTAGGTCTCACTCTATAGCCTTTATTAGTCTCGAACTCACTATATAACTCAGGCTGGGCATGAATTAAAGGCAATCCAACTGTCTCAGTTCCTTATAAACACTAATCAAAAGGTAGGGTGAAATTATAAGATTGAGACACCATTTCTTGTCTATAAATTTTATTTTTGTATTTAGGTAACCTAAGCATACTTAACTTTCTCTGTACCTAAACTCTGTTGCATGATATTTTTAAGGACAAGAAGCATGGTCTTAGGTTATATAGTTCTTCATTTTTATTTCCTTAGTACAAACATAGCAATGTTAAGGAAACAAATTGATAAAAAAAAAATGATTTTTTTCTATTCTTTCTCCCTTTTTTGAGCATATCATATAAACATAGAGAATATATGTATTGGAACAATTTGCATTATGCTGAGAACATATGTTTTTTTCTGTGTGTATCCCAAATTACAATATAATATGTCTAAGTCTGGAAAACAAGGTATTTTGCTTGGGTCTTGCCGCATACCTGTCCTATAGTTCTGAGTTTATGGTTAACAAAGATGATCATGAAGGTGCCCATTTTAAATATGTGCAGCCACTGTGGAAAGAGAATGGATAGTTCAGTAACAATGGCTTTCGTGGGTCTTGCTTTCATTATGATTCATGTATGATGTACATATCAGCTTATTTCAAATATTCCATTGAAATGAGATAAGCTCTAAACGAAATGATCCATAAAATTCAGTAATTCATCATCCTATCTGACTGGGAGTTTTGTCAAGTACAGAACCTGACAGATATTAGACAAGTATCTAGTAATAAATTCCCTGTTTATTTTTTCTCTCCTTTCTTTTCATATAAAGGAAATGATGACACCAAATTTAAATAAAATATCAAAATATTTGACCTTGAATAATACAGTTGCTTTCAAACATAAGATAGAAATTATCCTATATGACTTACTTATGTTATTGGCTTATCCAATATTATTTAAAACAGATTGGTACTAGAAGAAAGGAAGAGATGTAAATACTCAACCAAGTTGAACATCCTGCTGAACTTTGGTTTATTTTTCTCAGAACGAAGACTTGCAAAGTTTCTAAAGGCATCATTAGAGGACAGGAAACATTTCTCATCATTCTTGTTGGGCTTCCTGAATGGAAATCACAAGAAGTGGTAGTATTCAATAATTCAGCAGGATTACAGCTAATGTGCATTTTGAATACTGTGCATCAGAGGTGAGAACCTGTCTCAGTAGCTCTGAAGGGAGCCAGTTTGATGCTAGATAGCAAAGAATTTCACATTGGCAAGTGTATTAGGAAGGACTAGGAAGATCACCATTTTCCTGTTGTCAGTAGCTTTTCCCTGTGCCATCTCATGCCTTTTATGAAACTTTGCTTGTTTACTGTCCTCCAGCAGAGTAATAAGCAGTTTTCATAACTTTCCTCTCCTCTTCTCTTTCACCCAGATATATAATTTGACTTTCATGGCTCTTCTCTGGCTTCGTGGTTGCTTCCTGTGTAGTTTTCTACTCCTCTGTGACTTTTCTCAGATCTTTTCTTTATTATCCAAACAGTGTCTTAAATGTCTTTAACAAGCAATTATATGAGGTTTGAAGAGAGCCTTCCTAGAGACCAAGAAATCATGGAATGTCACACTTTGAGCACTCTGTATAGCTCATTTAGAGTTTTGTTTTCAAATTGCTCCTTAGAAAATGCCAGGACTCAGTGCTATTGAATATGGATGAAGAAAGACCAAATAGGGTTGCCTCATACATCTTCCCTAAGTGAAAATAATTCTGCATATATCATATATAATTGTACAATTTTTTTCCATTCAGCAAGGTTTATAGCCAGAAACTTTACAATGCGTATAGGTGTCTCTATCAGAAACACAATAATGCCTTAACCTTTCTCATCTTCAGACTGCTTGCTGGGGTCCTTGGAGGCAAACATGTGCTATTTCAGCATCTTTTGTCTTCTACCTGAATATTAATTCTACCATGACAAGAGTTTCAAAACTTCCTTATCCAATATCTCTGCTGGTTTGTTGAGTTCATGTCAGGTAGAGAAGTGCTCTATGAAAAATAATTAACTGTTACCAAATATATCATTTAACCTAAGCTCTTAAAGGAAGTACTCTGACAGGATTTCCAGTGACTTATTTCCAACTTTAACTCAATTAATGATTCATGTTTTGTAGATAAGAGGTCACTTGTGGGCAACTCATAGCCCAAATATGACACACAGATGCACAGATGTCTTTTACTTACATATTTATTCTTTTGTCTTGAGCATTTTAGGAAGCCTTTTAAATTGACTGCCATTATCAGTGATTAGTCTCTCTCTGTCTCTGTCTCTGTCTCTGTCTCTCTGTCTCTCTCTCTCTCTCTTACTTTCTCTCTCCTGAATATTAGATTGTGTACTAACATGGGCTTGAATTATTACACAGATACTGTTAGATTGGAGGTAAAAGTTTTAGAATTTGAGCTCCCTAATTCCAATAGCCTCCTGTTCACAATGGGAGACAAATTCTAGGGACAAATGTTAATGTCTTGTTCTCCAGCTAGCTATTAATCATATATACACTATGTGTTTTTCATATCCAATCTTCATAAGATGACTATTAATTGATAAATTGGTCACTGTAATTTATAAGAAAGGCACAAAAATATCAATTGTGTTTGCTGATAGATACATCATTAAGTAGTACAAAATTTCTAGCCTCGAGCATTTTTGACAGGAAGAAAATCTCCTCAATTGATTCTACCATAGAGGAGAGCCAAGAACCATGCTCTGTTAAGCGATATTTTGGCATATTAGCTGAATGTTCAATAGTTCTCCTGTCAGAAAAATTTTACAACTGACTCACAACTTCAGTCCATTTCTTTTTGCGGTATCTGCTGTGAAGTGCAAATCAGCTGACTCCCCATCATATTCCTAACGATCACTGGACACTTTGATCAAATATGATGTTTTATAAATCATCTCCTCACCAGTGTATTTGCTCATTGGAAAGCCCATCTCCCTATCTTCTTGTGTGGTGTATTAGACTTTAGCACTTTGTGGATTAGAAATGCCTTTTGTTAACTGTTAACATAACCTATTAGAGTAAGTTGTACCTCACAGAATTCTAGAAGGACATTGTTCACCATTGTAGCCATCAGAGGTTGGCATGTCATCATGAGTCCTAGAATAAGAGGCAACTGTTTCTGACTGATATAACAGAGTCATTTGAGCTCCTGCTAGGGCTAAATTTAGTTTAATAAAACCCCTACACATTTATGACAAAAGAAATTCTTCTCAATTGATAAAACACACTAAGTATTCAGTTGTTTAGAAAATAAGCATTGTTTCTGTTTAGTATCAGAGTTGAGTACTCAATCTACTTCACTTTAGTAAAAGTAGCTAACTTCTAAATAAGCTTATAAAATAGTGATTGAGTAAAACCTGTCTTAAGCCCAGATAATAATAACTAATTTGGCCTACTATTTTAAAATTTAAAAAAGTGCTCTGTACTGAATCATGCTATAATTAAGAAATAGTGTTTCCTATCTCTAAAGCATTTCTGAGTAAGCTAAATGCTATTATAGGTTAGCCCAGTGATTTGAAGACAACATTACAGAAAGCAATTTGGAAAGGGGGAAAAAAAAGAAAGGAAAAAAAAAAGGAAAACAAAGTGAAATCTTGTTTGCATTAGGAGGTAATGGGAATTTCTTTTTTGTTCTCATATATATAGAAGAGGTAACAACACAACTTAAGCTAAATGCAAATAGAATGAATCCATTGCCTTTGGGCAGAAAGTGCAAGTGACTGCCTTGTAATGTCACTTTACCCCATGCTGTTATGCAGAGTAGAGCAGAGTAGAAATGAAGCATTGCTGTGTTGCAGTCAGTGCTGGGCCATATATATTTTCTTAATTTGGGAATGTCAATAGAGCATGCTTTGTGTCTGATTCAGCCTCCTGTTTTCCTCAAAGGTTTAAAAATTACTAGTCCCTGTTTGTGCATGTTGCATATGCATAGCTGAAGTATCCCCATCAACGCCTGGCAATCCACCTTATTATTCAGCAGCTAGAAAAATTATGTTGAAAAATGAAGATACAGTTAAAGTTTTGCATGACCTCATTGGCACCAAAATGAAGGAATTTAGAGGAAGTTCACTAAGACCCTCGGCTTTTCTATAAGGGGATTGGGCATTGTGAGAATTACCACCTAATCCACAATAAAACCCAAAGCACTCTTGGCTTTATGTCTCTGTACACACTAACAGAAATCCACATGACCTGAAATTTCAACATTTTCCCCAAGAATTGCAGATACGCTCCACACCCACTCCCATTTTGGAAAGCTTTTTAGAGCATATAGTCAGGAAGAGAAAGATAGACAGAGACAGCTGGGATCTGATTGGTGTCTAAGAGCTCTGATGCTAATCCATGCTATTTTTGACTTATTGTTTGGTGTTTCTTTAATTGAGTCCCTTTATTGTCAGCATAGAAATAGAACAGGATGTACTATAGAATAGAGATTACTAATGCGAACTCTAAATCTAGGCAGCCGAGGTGTTAACTGTTTGAGAGGATTTAAAGACACACGTGGTATTTAGAGACAGAACCATGTTATTACTTTTCCACTATTAGCAAAAATAGGCCTTTTGAAGATAACAATATGAAATAATTTGTTCTTGGTGTAACACAAAGCTCGTTTCCTCTTCTCCTCCCCCAGCTTCCTCTCTTTCCCTCTCTTTACCCTTTGTGGTCTCTGGGACCCAAGATCATTCCGATTGATGGAGTACCCCAGTTTCATTAATTTCCCATTCATTTGGCTAAGTAGCATGGTGTGTGTTTCTTTGCTGGAGACTGTTGTCTTCTGTATTGAATTGAGTGACAGTTACTCTCACTTTTCCAGCATGTCCTATATTTCACTTGCAATTCTTTTGTCTCCTACCTGGATGCTTGTGATTGTCTTTCAGCTTCTCGTCTCCCTCCATCTGAACCACTGATTTTTTTTTTTTTTATTTCATTCTTGCTCTCTTTCTCCACCCTCACCTTGAATGGATGCATATTTACATGAGTTTGTGTGTGTGTATGTATGAGTATGTGTGTGTGTGTGTGTGTGTGTATGTGTGTGTGTGTGTGTGTGTGTGTGTGTGCATACATGTGGACTCAACAGGGACAGAAAGAAACAAAGACAGAAAGAGACAGAGAGAACACACACACAGAGAAAGATGGAGACAGAGAGAGACAGACACACAGAGATACAGAGACAGAGAGAAGGAGTGTGGAGGCCTGAGATTGATATCTACATCTCTCTCAGTTGTTCCTACCTTTTGATTTTTCTTAAGGCAGTCTTTCACTGAACCTCAAGGCTCTCCTTGCTTGAGTTAGACCCAACTGTTCTTTAAGCTTCTGGGATCCCTATGCCTACTTCTTTAATGCTGAGATTTCAGGCATTGATGCTGCCACTGTGACTGACTTTTATGTAGGAGCTGGGGAATCACACCCAGCCTTCATTCTCAAATGGTCAGCACTTGACCCACCGAGCTATCTCTCCAACCCCCACAATAGTGATTTTTCAAACCTCACAGCACCTCAGACATATTTAGAGAACAGGAAGGCCTAGCTCCAACTTTTAAATTAATCAAGACTCTCTGGGGAGTCAATGCTAAGCAAATGAATTTTTGCTAATGGATACATTTCTTTAATTGCCAAATACAAATTGTTTACCATGTACTACATGATGGTTTCAAGTATGACTACTCCTGTTAATGGATACTTATAGCTGACAAGTATATTCATTACTTCACATACATATAAGTAGTTGAGGACACCTAACTACTATTATAGAAATTCTCAAAACAGTACTGTATTTCTATTACTCTAATCACAGTGTAGTACAACAGTTCTCTTGAAGTCATTCTTCCCACTTAACTGAAAAATCACATCCTTTCATCTGTGTTTCCCTACCCCCACCCCTACCCTAGCTCTTGGCAATGGTCACTCTCTTCTCTCCTTCTATGAGTTCAAATTGTATCTTGGGTATTCTATCAAACTCAAGAAGAAGGAAGACCAAAGTGTAGATACTTCATTCCTTCTTAGAACAGGAAACAAAATACCCATGGAAGGAGTTACAGAGACAAAGTTTGGAGCTGAGACAGAAGGAAGAACCATCCAGAGATTGCTCCACCCAGGGATCCATCCCATATACAACCACCAAACACAGACACTATTGCCTATGCCAGCAAGATTTTGCTGACAGGACCCTGATATAGCTGTCTCTTGTGAGGCTATGCCAGTGCCTGGCAAATACAGAAGTGGATGCTCACAATCAGCTTTTGGATTAGCCCCCCATCCCTCCAATGAAGGAGCTAGAGAAAGCACCCAAGGAGCTAAAGGGGTCTGCAACCCTATAGGAGGAACAACAATCCAAACTAATCAGTACCACCAGAGCTCATGTCTCTAGTTGCATATGTAGCAGAGGATGGCCTAGTAGGCTATCAATGGGAGGAAAGGCCATTGGTCTTGTGAAGATCATATGCTCCAGTACAGAGGAATGCCAGGTCCAGTAAGTGGGAGTGGGTGGGTTGGGGAGCAAGGCTGGGGGAGGGTATAGGGGACTTTCAGGATAGCATTTGAAATGTTAATGAAGAAAATATCTAATAAAATAAATTACTAGCTTTTACCTATCAGTGAGCTTGAATGATATTTGCAATCCTGTACCTGTATATTTAACTTAACGCAAGGTTTTCCAGATTGATATGCGTCATCATTGTTACAGAAATATTTTAAAGATGAATAATATTCAGTGCATTTTCTTTATTCACTCATATGCTGAAGGATGCTTAGATTGTCTCTAGAACTTTCTCTGGTGCATCATGCTGCAAGGACTGTCGAAATCAGAGGTCTCTGTGGTCTACTGATTTCCTGTCTTTTCTACTTATGCCTGAGATTACAATTGCTAGATCATGTTGTCTGCCTGTTTCCTTTTTATTTTTGGCAGAAGCTTCATTCTGTATATTTTTCTCACAACATCCTTATCCATCATGTACCCAAGAATAATGTTAAAATGCTTTCCCCTTTTTCTATGTCCTCTTCATTGCTTTTTAAATTGTTGTATTTTTTTTTTTAACGGTATTCATTCTAACAGATCAAAATGGAGAGCTCGTGGACTTTTACCTTTTTTAATTGTCATCATGAATATTTTTTCAGATATTCATTGTTCGCTTTTGTACCATTTTCGTGGGAAATGTCTAGTCACACCTTTTGCACATTTAAAAATTAGATGAGGCTCTGTGAAGGCATTTTTAGGCCTAGGGTGGTCCCATGGTTTAGTTTTTGCTCTCATTGCTTGTGCTTTGGGGGTCATGTCTAAAACATTGAAGCATTCATCACACAAATGAAAATTACTGAGCCTTGCTATTTTCCTTTAGTATAGCAGTCTGGGTTTTATGTTATGTTTTTACAGTTTGGTTTCTGTGTGTATGAGAGGTAGAGCTTAATTTCACTGTGTTGCAAAAGGGTGCCCAGGTTTCCCATACCAATGAAGAGATTGTTCTTTTTCTATTGTGTGTTCTTGACAACTCTATCAAAATTTCAAAAGGCAAGAAATGCGTTTCTGTGTTCTGATGGCATGTTGTTTTAACTGCTATAATATCGTAATAGATTTGCACATAAGTGATGTGATTCTTCCATTGCTGCTGTCATTGACATCCTTAGTATTATTAATTATTAATTAGAAACAGAGACTCCACATGGAACCCTGGCTGGCCTTGAAATCAGCGACATTTCCCTCCCAAAGACTGGGATTAAAGGCTAACGAACCACATCACCATGCCAGACCCTATTAATTTTAGTTATTTATCTTTCTATTAAAAACACTTGATTTACATTTTTCATATAATGTGTTTTGAACACATTTTCCTGCTTCTCAAACTCCCCCTCATCCAACTTCATGTTCTTTCTCTACAAAAAAAATAATAATAATAAAATAAAAAACAAAAACAAAAAAACCACAATTTAAAGCAAAACAAAACAACCCAAACAAACAAACAAATCAGGAAAAACAACAACAAATAAAAACCCTCTAAAAAGAAAATTAAAACAGTCAAGCAAACTGAAATTAAATCAGTAAGACAAAAATACCTAAAGGAAATACAAATCAATGTACGAAATATAAAACATGGAGTTCCCTTTGTCCTAGCCAAACACTCCTGGCATGAAGCCTACCCTGGGATATGGCTAACATACCCTGTGACACAGTATCATAGAAACCAGATATTCCATTTCTTAATGGGGTTAGTAACTGCAAATACCCTCCCCATTCACAATGGACTTTGTGTCCACTTCCCCTTCCCAGGACTGGGATTTGGTCTGGTATGAACTTGTGAAGATTGTGTACCTGCTACCACAGTCTCTGTGAGTTTATATGTATGCCAGCCCTGTAGGGACTGAATGGTGCAGTTACCATAAACTCAGCCACCACCTCTGGCTTCTACAGTCTTTATCCTCTCTTCTGTATAGATCCCTAAGCCTTAAAGAGAGAGAGATTTGGTAAAGATTTAGGGCTGAGTGACCTTTGCACACTGTCTAGTTGTGAGTCTCTATCTAAATTCCCATCTGCTCCAAGAAGAAGCTTATCTGATGACATCCCATATTGTTTTTAAATTTTTCTTTAATTTTGAGAATTCTAATATGTATACAATGAAATATGACTTGATCTATCCCCATTTTCCCACCAAACTCCCTTCAAACCATCCATTATGAGTATAGCCCATCCCAACTTATTGCCCTACCTCTCTTTGATGACTCCATCCAGTTAATGGTGTCCAGAAGACCACAGATGAGGGACATCTGCTTAAGCGGTATGATCAACAGTGAGTGAGTGATGCTTTCTCCCCATGCAAATGCTTATTGCTCTGGATATTCAGGCTCCTTTGTAGAACGTTGTGATTGTAGAGTTGTTTGTCTGGTTTTTGACAGGATCACTAGACTTTTGATAGGTGTCTCGTCAAATCATTAGATTTGGAAATTATGGACATTTCATCTATTTTAATTCTTATAATTCATAAACATCTTCCCATTTATTTCATCCTGTTATTTTTCCTAATTTTATTTTCTTTTTAAATCACATTTAATCTTGTCTCTGTATATTTGTCTTAACTTTGTTAAAGTTCCCTTAAAAGATTATTTCAAGCTCCTCAGATAATTCATAAATCTTCATTTTTGAAGCGGTTTATTATTGGTCCTGTGTTCTGTTTCTTTGGTGGTAATTGACTTCCTGATTATTCTTGAACCAATCTCTACATTGGTATTATCATATTTGAATTCAAACTTATAGTTTTGGCAAGCTGGGCTTTTGGGTGAAGGTTCTTCTACACACACATCTGTGTGTACATGTGTGCTTGTATTTTACATCATTAATATTAAGCTCAAACTATTTTTCAACTAAAACTAAATCTATTTCATGTAGACATGGCCTTTCTAAAGAGTCTAGGCTTCTGTCATGCATGGATGATGAGTAGACTTGCTGCTGGAGTCCTCTTATTGGTCAGCATGGTTCCTAGGTCAACATGTGTACAGACTTGGTACTTAAAACTATGGGGTCTTTCACTGGAGGTAGAATTAACTGGAGTGGAATTCTTGAAGGGTTCAGAAGGGTAGGCCTAGATCTGATTCTATAGGGGTCCTCTGTAGCCAGGATGCACAGAAACTGGGCTGACTCTAGTCCCACACTGCTAGTCTAGATTTGTCTCTTCCTTTGCCTTTATTTGAAGATGCCACCAGAGGCTGACATAGGTATAGAGTCTCAATCTATAAGGTCATGTCTAAGCCTCAGTCCTCAGGGGATGACCTGGTGCTGGGTTGGGCCTTGATACTGAGTATACAGGATAGGTATGAGATGTGAATCCAGGAAGGCTACCCTGATAATGGAGACCTCATGAAAGCTGGGGAAACTGGAGTCCTTTGTTGATAAATTTAAAGTCTCTTTTTGTACTCTCTGGCAAAAATATTTGTTTTCAATCTTATAAGAAAATGAAAATAGAGCTTAGTGACTGGAGGGGTGGAGTCGGGTTGCCAACATTTGGATCCCATCTCGGTCACTATAGCGTTGGTCTGAGTATTTGTTTAATGTGTCTGTTCTGTATTTTCATAGAAAACTCAAGACTGAGATAATAGAACTCTAAACCAGGGGCTGTTTAGTGAGCTTTGAAACTGAGAGTGCAAGATGGGCACAATACAACTAGAATACAATGCTGTATCATTAGTAAACTACTTCCTCACATAAACTTCACCAAGTTGATTTTCTCACTAGAACTAAAAGGACTGTCAGTCATTCCATTTTGTTCTCGTGTGTATACATGTGTGTGTGTGTGTGTGTGTGTGTGTGTGTGTGTGTGTGTCTGTCTGTCTGTCTGTCTGGTTGTGTTTTTCATTCTTAATATTAACCTCAAGCTATCAACTGAAACTAAATCCATTTCATTAAGACATGGGCACATGCTCTAGTTCCTTGTGAGTGAACTAATGAGAAAATGAGTACTGTAATCCCTCTATGGAACTGTTGTTCTCAGTTCAAGGTCTCTGCTGCACACATTAAGGAAAAGGACTTGTATCAGCTTTTATGGTGACTATTTGAAAAAATTCTATTTCTTGCTGTATGACATAAAAACAAACACACACAAAGACACAGACATACAGACATACACACAGACACACACACACAGACATACAGACACACACAGACACACAGACACACAGACACACACACACACATACACACACACAAACACAGACACACACACACCAGCACATAGGCACATAAAGCTCAAGTTAACTTTTCCATCTTCCTGAGTGGCACTGATAACCCTAGGGGCCAGCACCCAGCATGAAGGCTCTGCTCCAGGTCAGTGCCTCTCAGACTGGGATGTACACGTGAACTGCTTGAGGATCTTGTCAAAAAGCAATCTCTGAAATCAGTAGATGGGGCGCTGATTCTGAGAGTCTGCCTTCCTAACAAATCACCAGGCAGTGCTGAAGTCTGCTGACTTCTCAACCACACCTGGAGGCAAGCAGACTGCTGTGACAATTTCCTCCCTAAATGCAAATTGTTCCTGGGCTGCTTCTACCTCCTGAGTAAAACTCCTACAGCTCCACAGTATCCTTCAGTATTTATTTGTTGCCATCCTAATTTGCCTCCTGCTATTTTGCCTCATGCACCTTCTGCTTCAGAATACAGAGAACCCCTTCTGACCCTCTGAACACCTTAGTATTTTCTACCTCTGTCTCAAAGGCCAGGCAAGCCAGGCGAGCAGGCTGGAGGGGGATAGGAGTTATGTTTATTTAACAGGTCTGGACATCAACGTCAACACGATTTCAAATTTAGAGCCTTAAGATTTTTGATACTTGCATGCTAGCATTGCACCTGAGATTGCCTTCTGCTACATTCTTGTTAGATAATTAAAATAGAAGTAAAATTCAAAATATCTGGGTGATCTTGGACTTTTGGAAAATGTCATATCTTTGCAATGAGATGATAACAATAATATGTTATATGATACAAAACATCAGGATACTTGGTATTGTTTAGTAGTTGATACTTTAAAATACTTTATTAATCAAGCCTAAAGATTTTGAAGCATAGATTTTTTTAAAAGCTAATTGTAGACATTATCAATATTCCAGAAATTGAGTACCTCATCTTTAATGAATGAACTTATAATTCTGGAAACAAATGAAAGTGTTAGGGTTAACAATCATAATAAATATTAGAACCTGTCTAGGCATTAATGACTAATAAAAACATTAGGAGTAATAGAGATGAGTAAGTCTCCTGCAAAATGCAAAGTAACTTGATATGTCAAAATATTAAAAATAAATAAAAACCAAAGGTATTTTATTTATGCGGCTAATTTGAATACCATGTGTAATTAGAAAAACATTGTTATTATTAAATAGGATCCTTTGGGACACAACCCAGCAGTATGGACTTTTTTTAACCAGCCCATATGCAGGGTGTTACACAAGACTTCATATAATAGAGTATACTTCTAACATGAATTTGGAATCATAGGATCAAAACTCAACTGTATTAGGTTTTACATAAATAGTTCCCCTATATGACAAAATCTTCATATTCTAGATTTCAATGTGCATAAATGAAATATTATATAGTATCTATTTATACACTCAAATATATTATATGACAAATAAATTATATAAATGATATGATATACATAATGTACATATGTTAAATACACATACACATGTATGTGTATGATTATATATATACATGTATATACATATGTATATATATGTGATATGTGTGTGTGTATACAGATATAGTCGTATGTCATTTAATGATGGGATACAGTCTGAGACACGGGATTACTTTTCATACATTTCTGTGGGGTCTGTGTGTGTGTGTGTGTGCGTGCATGCACATGTATAAAACACTACAGAGAGGTAAAGACAAGCACATCTGCTGTGCTTGTCAATCATTTTGTAACATTCACTGGCTAGGCTGGAAGGATGCTATTCCTTCTCTGGGAATGGAATATCCAAAGTGCTGCTGCAGAACATGAGCGGGTGCCCTCCTCCCTTAGACATTTGCATTGTAGAGCAGAGCTTGTTAGACCAGGATTGACGGAGGTGATGTTAAAAGAAAATAAAGAGGAGACTGATGCTTTCAAAAGCAGCCTGTCCTTTAATCTGGACAATGAAGGGCAGCGATTTTTCTGAGGAAATGGAGACTATGTGCCGAGTACAGGGGCTTTGAGAGTTTTATATGGTAAAAAGGGAAATTTTGTGGGATGGAGACTCCATCTGCAAGTCTGTTTCCCCCTTTCTCAAAATGGTAGATGCGAAGGAGGTTCATATGTTGCTCTTACCCAAAGGGTCCTAGTCTTAACAGCCCACAAGTGCAATGAGTCAAGTCAATTTTCCAAACCACCTGAGGCTTTTAAGTCATTAACCCTTCAGTGCTTCATAGTATGTCTACATCAGAGTACTGGAGTTCATTTTAGTCGATATCCAAACATATTCCAGTATATAAGTTCCAGAAAATAGTCTGTTAGAAAAAGCAACTGCACACAAGAAGAGCACCTTCATTTTCCTCCTGATAGACTCCCTGATGTAAGCACACTGTGATCAGTCACATGTCTTGTTGAGCCATAGAACCCTCATGCTCTATTAACCCTGGTGTTAGGAAAATTGCTCCTCGAGCTTTTGCTTTTTGTCAGTTCTGTGACGATGAGTACAAAAAGATCTCCCCTCCCTGGCAATTCCCATTTATGGTACAAAATTTGTTTCTTCATAGAAAATATACTTGTAGAGTGTAAGTTAGTCCATTAGATACTGGAATATGGAGGGCAGAGGCATCAGTCCGCTTTATTATATCTTTCTGTATTTCATTTCTTTATCCAATGTGATTTTACTAGGGAATATTTGGAGCTGTAGTAGTGGGTTTTGAAGCATAACAGCATTGGTCAGAACCTCGTAAAAACTCTCCTGTGGAGAAATTTGGAAAAGACAGTTTCTTCATACTCTCAAGAAGATATTTATCACAAAGCATGAGGTTCCTTCAGTAATGAAAGACACTACTCACATTTAGATCAATACCCCACAGCTGATACATAATTCAGTCTCAACAGGACATGACATTAATTTTTCTTCAGGAGTTTGAATGAATTGGTGCTGTTTCAATTTTTAAACCTATAGCTCTGGATTACAAAAACACAAAGTCTTTTAATCTGATGCAGGGTAAAGAGTAAGTTAATAAGGCTCTAGTTAAGCTCCTTCCAGGCAAATTATCTATGTGTTAGTGTCAAAGTATTAAAGTAACACATTATTTAATATGCATTCTCTTCTTACAATCATACTTAAAAAAACCCTATTCCCTCCCCCCTTCAGAGATTTTGCTAGGAAACTTCAAAATTCACATGTTTCAATCAGCATCTCCCCCCTCTCTCTCTCTTCATGTATCTATCTATCAATTTATCATCTATCAATCTATCATCTATCTATCTATCTATCTATCTATCTATCTATCTATCTATCTATCTATCTATCTACCTACCTACCTACCTATGTAGCACTCCAAAGCCCTGTATATGGCTAGATGTCAGTTAATATCAATTTACTCTTTGTATTGGCACAAAAAGTGATAAAAGAAAAATCAACAAGTAACCACATTGTGTCAGTGATTTTTTTTTCCCCTTGACACTTCAAAAGTATTTGATTTTCTGTGAAGCTAATGTTATACCTCTCTAGACTAAGAACTCAACCTTGATTCCTTTGAATTATGCTCATTTTATTTTTGTCCAACACTGTGTGTTCTGTTAGTGTAGTTCACACTGAGAACTGGCCTTCAGGCACCTGCATCCTTGTTTCTATTTTCCCATATCCGTATAAATAGTTGCTTTCAGAGTAGTAACTTTGTACTTTATCTGAAGCACATGACAATTTGGAAGCACACATACAACTCTAAGCTTTAGGAATTAAGACTACTCATTTATAAAGGAAACTACTGTCATATTTTCTTTGGCTGGAAATGTGAATATTTCAATTAAAGAGAATGGAAGCGCTATCCCGCCCTCTCAAACCACTCCCAGTTCCCTTGGACATTACAGGAAGAATCTCTGGACTTCCATTTTATAGGACAAGCCCACTCTGGCAAACGGTACCCACCAAGGGACTGGCTAACATTCCGTAGTGAGTGAGGATATTAGTCCAACCTTTACCTTGCCTTTACCTTCTGAGGATTCACAATCAACCATGGTTCAAAAATTTTATATGGAGAACTCCAGATATGAACAACTCATGTGTTTCAAGGGATGTGCTGTTCTGAGTAGTGGGATGGATGAATTGAGATATGAATAACAGGTTGTCTACTAAATCCAATCAGTATTTGTCACAAGTTCATGAGTCACATAGTAGATGACTAGAGCTCTGCAGTTGTAGCGTGATGTGATGCTTAAGTAACTCTTATATAGTAGCCCATGTAACACAATACCAGGGTACAATGCCTCTTTCATGTTAGATAAGTATTGTTTTCATTTCAAGATGCAATATACTGTTACCTCAACATAATATCAGAAGAAGGATAACTATAATATGAAATGATTTTTTGAAAGAGATAACATTCATTTAACTTTATTATAATATATCTTTATAATTGCTATTCCAATCGTTTTACTTAATCCATTTTGATCCCTAATATATAAACTAACTATATCTTATGTATGTACATGTAGGATAACCACAATGCATATAGGGCTCAGTACTATGTGCAGTTTAATGCATCCACTAGGTATCTGGGAGTTTCTCTGTCGATAAGGGGTACTGTTACACTACTTTCCCATTTAGGTGATGGTCCTTATAACACATGATCAGATCAGTGTCATATCTGTGTAAATAATATTTAGTTTTAAAGTTGTTTGAAAAGGAATATGCATGCTTAGTCAGTGCTCTTTGCAAGCATGAACTGAAATTTAATGGGTTCAATATGTCATCTCTGAGATATTTATAGACTGTGTCAAGACTTCCCTCCTGTTAGGATCTATCACTATTCTTGGCTGATGTGATTACATGCTCTGACAGCTTTCTTGTGCTCTCTTATGACACTTTCATGTCAATATCCTTTGTAGATCTGTCCCATTTGCTATACTCCTGGGCCTTTACTCTCAGAACTCCTCAATGTTTGACTTAACTCACTTTCTATTTGCCTTTGGTCATAGTCCCTTGTTCCTCTAGCTGTTTATGATGACTCGACTTTTCCCCTTCACCCACATCACTGTCCAGTGCATCAACCATTTATATTTAGACCTAGTCCATTTTGAAGTTTCAAGAACAACTCAACTTCAGCAGGTCCAAAGAAGTGTTTGTCCTAATTTGCTTTGGCTGTTTTGATCTGCTCCCTTTCAGTTTGTTGACTGTATTGTGTTCTCTTTCTGTTTTGTGTAGACTTCTGTCTTAGGGTAGTAAGCACACTCAAGTGTTGGGTGGATGTGTTTCATCATCCTTACATTAATATTGAGAATTTATTTGATTTAGCAATGGCAATAATGATGATGGTAACAGTGCTGGTAGAGGCTTAGATTCCTATTGATTCTAAACACCTTAGCCCACACTCAGTAGCTTATTTTATTATAATATATAGGTTGAAAGCCTGACTCTGTGATTATTTGAGCTTTTAGGGGAGAATCTCAACATTTTAGAGACTATCTGTATCTCTTGACTTGTGGGTTTCTTCCTTCTTCTAAGGAAGCAGAATCTTGTAGGATTTTTCTCACACTACATCACTCCGACACTGCCTCTTTTTTCTTTCCTGTTTTTAATTATCAAAACCCTTGTCATTGTTCAGTAGACTTGGATACATTCCTCCCATATCAAAGTCAGTTGTTCAGCAGCTTCATTTTTTTTGCAGTCTTTATTTATTTGTAAAAAAAAAAAAAATGATCTTAAAATGCTGGGTTGCCTCCATTTGCGATTTCTTTATTGTTTCTATTTTCATTTTTAGGTCACAGATCGTTTTGTTCAATTCCTTCACCTGCTTGGTTGTAATTTTCTGGATTTCTGTAAGGGATTTATTTGTTTCCTTGCCCCAGCACACATGTAGCAGAGGACTGCCTTGTTTGGCCTGAGTTGGAGAGGGTACCTCTAATCCTGTAGAGACTTGGAGCCCCAGGGACGAAGGATGCCTGTGCGGTGGAAGGAGCACCCTCTCAAAGGCAAAAGGGAGGAGAAATGGGATGAAGCACTGTGGGAGGAGTGGCTGGGAGGGAGGCGGCATGTAGAATGTAAACAAATAAAATAATTAAAAAATGACATTAAAAAGAAAGAAAGAGATAAAAATAAAGAATAAAGAAAAAATTTGTGAGAATGAAGCTGTCAGCGTCCTTGAGAAGGATCACTTTTTTTTCTACCATATTAGCTGATAGTTATTCATAACCATCACTTATGGGGAATAATACACACATTAATTCATTAATTCTCATTAATTCTGAGATTTTATCATTCTGTTTGTAACTTTAGCATGGCATCCTGACATTTTTTTTTTCTTACATGACAGCAGAAGGCATGAAACTTGCAGACTTGAAACAAAACACTTTTGTTATTCTTCCTGGAATAGCCATCAGAGCATTGGGCTGTATGTGTGTATGTGTGTGTGTGTATGTGTGTGTGTGTGTGTATGTGTGTGTGTGTGTGTGTGTGTGTGTGTGTCTAACTGTCAGTTCTTTGAGCCTTAGCTCCCTAGAGTGACATAGGTGAGTGGTTCGGAGCCAGAGAGTTGTTCATTTACTACAGTGGTATATATACCTGCCCTTTGCTCTGGATGGGATTTATATCCAAGGCTATGTGAGCATCTTTATTTAAAAGAATGTGGGAAAAATGTCATCATGTGTATGTGTGTGCACAAAATATGAACATGTGTGAGGGAACTTTGAAAATTGTGTTTCAACAACTGTCCTCAAAGGGATCCTGTGAAATTATTGCAAGGATGTGCTACATTATTTTTCAGGTAAGGAAAATAAAGGGAGAAAAGACGAGTAATAGGCTCAATTAAGTAGCAGAACTAAGTTTATATTCACAGTTTCTTCCCCATGCTACACATTTGTTATGTCCACCAGTAATCATACCTCATGTACCAAAGTGTAATTGTCTTTATACATACTCATTAGGATATGTTATTTCTTTTCCTCCTTTTAATTCTTTAATATTTTTTTTTTTTACAGTCCAGTCACTATCCCCCTCCCAGTCTGCCCTCTGACTGTTCCTCATCCCATACCTCCCCCTTCATCTCCAAGAGGATATTCCCCACCCCCAACCCCTACCTCACCAGACCTTCCCACTCCCTGGGGCTTCAAGTCTCTGGAGGGTTAGATGCTTCTTCTCTCACTGGGGCCACACCAGGGTGTTCTCTGCTGTATATGTGTTCAGGGCTCATATCAGCTGGTGTATGCTGTCTGGTTGATGGCTCAGTGTCTGAGAGATCTCGGTGGGAAGAGGGAAGGAGGTCCAGTGACAGGCCCAAATTGAGATCCAGCTCAAAGGGAGGCTCCAAGGCCTGACATTACTGATGCTATGATGTTACAGGAGCATCACACAGGACAGTTGTGCTAGGTTCCTATCTGTAAGCATGACAGAGTATCATTAATAGTGTCAGGAATTGGTTATTGTCCACGGGAAGGGTCTCAATTTGATGCAGTCATTGGGTGGCCCTTCCTTCAATCTCTGCTCTATTTTTGTCCCTGCACATCTTGTAAGCAGGACACACTTTGTGTTGAAAGCTTTGTGGATTGGTTTCTGTCCTTATTCTTTTACTTCTGGGAGTACTGACTGGCTATAGGAAGTGGCAACTTCAGAAACCATATCACTCACTGTTAGGTATCTCAATTAGGTTGCCCCTTAGGCCCTCTAGTACATTCTAGAGATTACTTCCCCTTCCCACCAGTCAATCTCCCTTCTCTCCCCTCTCTTCTCCCTACATATGGCCTCCTCCTGTCCCTGCCCTGTTCCCCCCACCATCCCCTCTTCTGCCCAGTTCCTTCCTTCCAATAATCTCCAATATCTACTTTGTTCCCTTTCTGAGAAAGATTCAGACATCCTCCCTTGTGCCTTCCCTGGTATTTGGCTTTTTGGGTCCATTGATTATAGCATGGTTATCCTGTACTTTATGGCGAATATTCAGTTATAAACAAGTACATACTACACATGTCCCTTTAGGTCTGGGTTACCTCATTCAGGATGATATTTTTCTAGTTTCATCCATTTGCCTTGAAATTATTTATGTCTTTGTTTTTAATGATGGAGTAGAATTCCATTGTGTAGATCTACCACACTTTCTGTACCCATTCTTAAATTGAGAAACATCTAGGTTGTTTACAGTTTCTGTCTATTACAAATAAAGCTGCTATGAACACAATTGAGCAACTGTCCTTGTAGGATGGTAGAGCTGCTTTTGTGTATATACCCAGGAGTGGTAGAGCTAGGTCTTGAAGTAGAACTATTCCCAATCTACCGAGAAACTGCCAAATTGATTTCCAGAGTGGTTTACAGGTTTGCAAGTCCACCGGCATGGGGGGAGGGGTGTTCCCTTGTTTCACAGCTTCTCCAGCATGTGTTTGAGTTCTTAATCTTAGCCATTCTGATGGGTCTAAGATGGAATATTAGAGTTCATTTGATTTGTATTTCTCTGATTACTAGGGACTTTGAACATTTCTTCAAGTGCTTCACAGCCATTCTAGATTCCTCTGCTGAGAATTCTCAGCTTAGCTCTCTACCCCATTTTTTGATTGGGTTATTTCAGTTGTTTGTGTCTAGCTTCTTGTGTTCTTTATATATTTGGAATATTAACCCTCTTTTGCATGTAGGGTTAGTGGAGTTCTTTGTCCAATCTGGAGGATGGTGTTTTGTCCTGATGAAGTATCCTTTGACTTAAAGAAAATTTTCTGTTTCATGAGGTCCCATTTTCTAATTCTTCAGCTCAGTACCTGAGCCATTGGTGTTCTGTTCAGGAAATTGTCTCCTGTACTCACAAGGTCAAAAGTTATTTCACACTTTCTGTTCTACTAAATTAAGTGTGTCTGGTTTTATGTTGAGGTCTTTGATCCATTTGGACCTGAGTCTTGTGCAGAGTGATAAATATGGATATATTTTCATTCTTTTATATACAGACATCCAGTCAGATCAACAGCATTTGATGAAGATGCTCACCCATTTTCCAATGCATGGTTTTGGCTTCTTTGTCAAAAATCAAGTGTTCATGAGTGTGTGGGTTTATTTCTTCATCTTCAACTTGATTTCCTAGCACTGCTTTCATAGTGTCCCATAGTTTGGGGTATGTCATGCCCTCATTTTCACCAAATTCTAGAAAGTCTTTAATTTCTTTATTTCTTCCGTGACCCTGTGTTCATTGAGTAGAGAGTTGTTCAGTTTCTGTGAATATGTAGGCTTCTTTTGGTGTTGAAGTCCAGATTTAATCTATGGTGATCTGATAAGATGTGTGCAGTTATATTTCAAACTTTTTCCATCTGTTGAGGTTAGCTTTGTGACTGATTTTATGATCAGTTTTGGAGAAAGTTCCATGAGGTACTAATAATAAGGTATTCTTTTGTGTTTGGATGAAATGTTCTATAGATATCTGTTAGGTGCATTTGAGTCATAACCTCTGTTTGTTTTGTTATTTCTCTGCTTAGTTTCTGTCCTGATGACCTGTCCAATGATGAGAGTGGGGTGTTGAGGTCTCCCACTATTAATGCGTGGAGTTCAATTTGTTATTTAAGCTTTAGTAATGTTTCTTTTATGAATGTGGGCGCCCTTGCACTGAGATGTCCTCTTGGTAGATTTTTCCTTTGATGAGTATGAAGTGTCCTTCCCTGGCTCTTTTGATTACTTTTGGTTTAAAGTCTATTTTATAAGATATTACAATATCTACTCCAGCTTGTTTCTTGGATCCTTTTGCTTGGAAACCCTTTTTTTTTTAGCTCTTTATACTGCTATAATAACTATTTTTCTTACTGAGATGAGTTTCTTGTATACAGCAGAATGGTGGGTTCTATTTACTCATCCAGTCTGTTAGTCTGTGTCTTTCTACTGGGGAATTGAGTCCATTGATATTGATAGATATTGCTGACAAATCATTGTTACTTCCTAATATTTTGATGTTTGAGGTGGTTCAGTGTGTGTGTGTGTGTATGTGTGTGTGTGTGTTAATAGTGTGAAATAATTTATTTCCTGTGTTTGCTTGAGTATAGATAGTATCATTAGAGTTTTCCTTCTAGTATCCTCTGTAGGGATGGGTTGGTAAAGATATATTGTTTAAATTATTTTTGTCATGGAATATTTTCATTTCTCCATTTATGGTGATTGAATGCTTTGTTGGGTGTACTGGCTGGTTTTGTGTGTCAACTTGACACAGGCTGGAGTTATCACAGAGAAAGGAGCTTCAGTTGGGGAAATGCCTCCACAAGATCCAGCTGTAAGGCATTTTCTCAATTAGTGAACAAGCAGGGAGGCCTCCTTGTGGGTGGTGCCATCTCTGAGCTGGTAGTCTTGGGTTTATAAGAGAGCAGGCTGAGCAAGCCAGGGGAGGCAAGCCAGTAAAAAACATCCCTACATGGCTTCTGCCTCAGCTCCTGCTTTCTGACCTGCTTAAGTTCCAGTCCTGCATCCTTTAGTGATCAACAGCAGTGTGGAAATGTAAGCCGAATAAATCCTTTCCTCCCCAACTTGCTTCTTGGTCATGATGTTTGTGCAGGAATAGAAACCCTGATTAAGACACTGGGTATAATAGTCTGGACCAACATCTGTAGTATCTTAGGGCCTGAAAGACCTTTGCCCAGGCCCTTCTAGCTTTTAGAATCTCAGATTAGAAATAGGGTGTAATTCTGTCTTTATATGCTACTTGACCTTTTTTATTCCTTGATGCTTTTAAAATTCTTTCTTTGTTTTGTATATTAGTATTTTGATCATTATGTGATAGGATTTTCTTGTCTGGTCCAATCTGTTTGGTGTTCTGCAAGCTTCTTGTACATTTATAGGTATCTCTTTCTTTAGGTTGGGGAAGTTTTCTTCTATGAGTTTGTTGAAGATGTTTTCTGTGCCTTTGAGCTGGGAATCTTCTATTCCTATTATTCTTAGGTTTGGTCATTTCACAGTGTCCCAAATTCCCTGGATATTTTGTGTTATGAACTTTTTAGGTTTTCAATTTTCTTTGACTGATATATTGATTTAATCTATTGTATCTTCTATACCTGAGATTCTCTCTTTCATCTCCTGTATTTTGTTGGTGATGCTTATGTCTGTAGTTTCTGTTAATTTTCCGAGTTTTGCATCTCCATGATTGCCTCAGTTTGTGCTTTCTTTATTGCTTCCATTTCCCTTTCCAGGTCTTAGACAGTTTTATTCATCACTTTCACCTATTTGATTGTATTTTCCTGTATTTCTTTATATTTGTTTGCTTCCTCTTTTAATCCCTCTACCTGTTGTAATGTATTTTCCTGTATTTCCTTAAGGGTTTATTCATGTACTCTTTACAGGCCTCTATCATCTTTATAAGATTGGGTTTACAATCCTCTTCTTGTGCTTCAGTTTCATTTGGATATCCAAGGTTTGTTGTAGCAGGATATCTGGGCTTTGGTGGTGCCATATTGCCCTGGAACTTGTTGATTGTGTTCTTATACTATCCTTTAGGCATCAGATTTTCCCTAGTGTTTACTGGATGATCCTAATGGCAGCAGGACTTTTTGGGAAGTTGGGAAGAGCCATGGACCAGACAGTGGAGATCAGGGTACCCTACTTTTTTGGCTGTGCCTCAGGCAGACACCACTCTGCATGCTGTGTCAGGTTAGAGCCTATTCTGCAGAGTGTGTCTCAGTCAGACCCAGGTGGGGTGGCAGGCATATCTAACAAGGATGGGTGAACAGTCAGTGTTCCAAGATGGTTAGTTTTGGGGCTCCCACAGGTTTATATCGGGCTCAGGATGATCTTGGGATCTCACAAGTCTCCTCCTTACTGAGGAGAAAGGGTAGAGGTAGACAATGGTGCTCAGGAGGCTGTGCATGCCACTCACCTCTGCAGGCTGTCCCAAGCAGATCCAGAAGTATGTCATTATTGTTTAAGTTCATGTGTCTAGAGTCCAGATCATTTTGGCCTATAGTAAATTATAGTAACTTATTGAGAAAGTAGCTGGATACTATGTCAAGTTAGCAAAATGGTAGCCAAAGGTTCTTCTTTAGGATTTATAGACTCTTTAGCCATTGATGCTTAGATGGATTCACAATGCCAGGAACGACTTCCCTCCAATTGCGCAGACATTAAATCCAATCAGACAGCTGTTGGTTAGCACCAACATATTAGCGACACT
This sequence comes from Mus pahari, assembly GCF_900095145.1. NCBI lineage: Eukaryota > Metazoa > Chordata > Mammalia > Rodentia > Muridae > Mus > Mus pahari. The sequence continues at coordinate 61,827,100 of NC_034598.1, forward strand.
CTTGCATTGTTGGCCATATATTGTTGTGCCAGTCACTATTATAGTTCACAGGATAGCAAGTGAGGTAAAGAGAGTCATTTTTCTTCAGGTTTAAGTCCTTTGATAGACTGTGCATGCCCAAGTGGCCACTTCTACACCTATAGGCATACGGGCAATACTAATTGAAGTCAATACATTATACAAATAGATACTGTATTATGCAAAAATTTTATACACACATATACAAAATGATGATTATAGAAGCCATAAATTTGATGTGTAAATGTGTAAAGACATAGTACAAGTTTGGGATGCAGAGGGGGTGGATATTATTAAAATGCATTCGGCCAGTGTATGAGTTTCTAAAATAAATAGCAAAATATAAATTTAGAAGTTTTATTAGAACAAGTCCTTATCGCAACTAAGTATGTAGTTCTTCCAACATGAGACAGAAAGTCTAGCATAATTGCCATATGGGACAATCTTACATCATCCATATTTTGGTTATTTCTTAATTAAATGAAGTTATATGTAGTAAAGTTAATTTGGATAATAGTAGTAAAACTCTTGTAATAGGAAATAGAATTGCAATATTTTCTCAGAAATTAATAGGAAATGAAATTCCAAGGAAGTATGCAAATCCATTGTTTTAGACATTAAGTAGGCTTGCAAAAATGTGGTTGATAATGTTATTGTTAAGAAGAGAAAATATAAAAAATAAGAGTCTTTACATTCAATTTATATTATCTTGAATAATAGATATATATATATATATATATATATATATATATATATATATATATATATATATATATATATATATAGAACTTTACTTATAACCAGATCATATATATGAGGTAGCTTAGTGTAGATAATAACCCTCAAAGCAAAGACAATGTGTTATGAACAAGCTTTAGGTGCAACAATGAAAATGCATAATACAATGAAGGAAGATAAAGTCAGAATAATTTAAAGAATTAAATGGGTGAAAAGCTGATAAATGTGCTCTATGTCTTCAGAAAAGTCCTTTGGCATAGACACACTTTCTCAGGGTAAAAAAAAAAGAAAATCAGATGAAATTGCTCCATTGTAATTGATATTAATCAGCAACTGTTGAGTTAAAGTGGTTGCAGAAATGCCAAACAACAACAGAACCCCCAACAACCTTCCTTTGAGCATCAGGCAGGAAGAGCAGCAAGAACACTGACTCTGTATTATGATCTAATGTTAATTTAAGAGGATGCCAAAGCTTGGAAAGTAAAAAACAAAGCACTTGAACACAGGTATTGCTCATGAAAATTCTGTCTCAGCCCAAAACATGGAGCTGACAATGTTTTTTCTCTGGTACTCAAATAGGCGGTCCATAAGCAGAAAAAGGAGATTTGGCTTTGAAACTCTGAAGAACTGATTCACTCATAGTTTTTTAAAGAATGCATCCTGGCACAGCTAACTGCAAACTCCTCTTTCTCAACCAAACTTACAAGCAATCACTGGAATGTTAGGCTGTGTCGAAGAAACTTCTTCAAAAAATATACTTAAGACAAAGCAAAAACATGTCTGGTTTTATAAATACCAAATGGATGGCTTTTATAAATTTTACTTTATCAATATTACTGTATAAAACTCAATTTCTAAATTTATGATTTTTAGCCTTCCAAACAAGAAATTTTATATTCCTTTAGAAATAAAGCCGTGTATGTAGAGAGTTTTGCATATGTACATGGTGTCTATTGCAAGTACCATCCATGGCATAGGCAATGATCTACTATGCATTCAAGTTTTCTTCCACGACACTTAATGATTATGTCGTGTCTTATGGTGCTCTTAGGTGTGCCATATATTTATTTAAATTTTACAATTTTAGTTCAGAAATCAAGATATTCAATGTGACAACCTCTTTCTCACATTCCAGCTAAAGTTTGTGATACAAATGATTCCCCAAGAATGAGAGGTAATGTAAAACTCTCAAATAGGGATATGTTGACTTAGCATGCATTCTACCTAGAAATAAGTCTTTACTTGATCTACCAATTAATCTTCACAACTTGAAATGCAGGTATAGTTACAACCTCCCATATATCAATGACAAAATGAAAACTAAAAGAGATTGAACAATTTATTCGGGGTCCCATAGCTCATTAGTGATGGTTCTGGGTTTGGATCTCAGTTCCTGTGAGAGCTGAAACTTGAGCCTGGGACCATTATCTACACCATCCTTCATGAAGAAGGCCAGGGCAGGAGAGCTGAAATAAAAGGATGCCTTGTGAATGAGATGCTGCTAGGATGCAATGTGGAAGAAGGCAGTGAAGATAACGCTTAAGGATAAGGTAAAGTGAAAAACAGGCAAGAGCTGGAACTAGAGATTGAAGATGTGAGAAAAAGGTAAACTTAAGAAGGAAGTTCAAAGACAAAGAGTTCAGACTCTGTCTGAGAGTATGAAGAGAGTGCAGCTAAGTAGATATTAGACTAGTAACAAAGACGTGACTAAAGGCCTAAGGACAACAGAGCCCTTCCTGTGGAAAAGACCTTCCATCCTTCCCTCGAATTGATAGCTGGGCCTGAGAAAGTAAAGTCCTATTCTCAAATGATTAAATTAATTGTTAAACATCTGTCTATCTTGGAGATATATGGTGAGCTTGTATCTAACAGTGTTGAGCACAAGTCGTCATCCAAAAGAAAGCTATTCATGTTTGAAAATTATTTTTCTGAACATCTGCCAGTTTCTTTTTCTTTTATCTTTTTCTTTGCTGTTTCTTTTTTTTTTATTTTTATTATTATTATTTTCTTTATTTACATTTCAAATGCTATCCCGGAAGTTCCCTATACCCCCACCCCTGCTCCCCTACCCACCCACTCCCATTACTTGGCCCAGGCCTTCCCTTGTGCTGGGTCATATAAAGTTTGCAAGACCAAGGGGCCTCTCTTCCCAGTGATGGCCAATTAGGCCATCTTCTGC
>NC_034598.1:61830824-61832207 GCF_900095145.1 Mus pahari
CTCCCTCCCTCCCTCCCTCCCTCCCTCTCTCCCTTCCTTCCTTTCTTCTTTAGTTTATGTGCAAATGTATCTTTGTGGGTTTAAAAGTACAGTAGCACACATGCAGAGGTCAGTAGACAATTTTGAGTGTCTGTTCCCATTATTATGTATGTCCTAAGGAGTGGAACACAGGTGATCAGGCTTGGTGTCAAGTATCATTACCGACTGAGATATCTCTCAATCTCCAATATTTTTTCTTTGGCATTAAACCTCTCAACTTTCAAGGACTTTGTCTTTAAAAAAAAAAGAAGACTTATTCAAGATTTTTGATTGTGTTTGTGTGTGTGTGTGTGTGTGTGTGTGTGTGTGTGTGTGTGTATTCATTATGAATGAGTGCAGGTGTACTTTAAAGCCAGAGCTGTCAGTTATTCCAGTAGCTAGAATAACAGGTGATTGTCAATCACATCAAATGAGTTATGAGAGACAAACATGAGTCCCTTGCTAGAGTAGTACATGCTCTTAACTTATGAGCTATTTCTCCATCCTCTCTCCCCATTTTAGCTTCAAAGTTGAAGTGTGAAATAGTGGAAAACTGAACTAGTTAGGGATTATCTTTCTCTTTTAACAAATCTGGGTAAAGAAATTGATGCAAAATCACAATGATTTGAGGAATTTGGTTGTGTCTTTCTAGAAGCCAGACATTTGCAAATAAAGAAATATTAACAATGAAAGCCGAGGCTTCAGAGGCTAGACTAAAGGGAAAATGTCATGGAAGAGAAGAATAATTGATAAATATCTGAAGTCATGCATCAGTCAGCAGCTATTCTGTTTCCTCTCTTAGGTAGAGTATAAGTGTGTGCCTGATCATCTGGCAGGGTTTCGGAATGGCAAGATTCTAGGCTCTCACTATGAAATGAGAACTTGAGGAGTCCAAGTCTGAACAGCTTAGTCTCTACTTACAGTCTATTATAATCTGGGGCCTCTGTGTGAATATGAAAGTGGAAGCAGGCCATATGATGCAAATACTTCCATTTGCTAGTAGGTATTTAATAAAGGAGAGGATATTAGAGTATATTTCTAGTCAATATGGTAATGTATAAGAAAGGTAATCATCATCACACTGCAGCTACTGCTATAGATTGATTTTTCTTTTTTTTATTAGATACTTTTATTTACATTTCCAATGCTATCCCGAAAGTTCCCTATACCCTTCCCCCACCCCTGTTCCCCTACCCACCCATNCNCACTTCTTGGCCCTAGCATTCCCCTGTGCTGGGTCATATAAAGTTTGCAAGACCAAGGGGCCTCTTTTCCCAATGATGGCTGATTAGGCCATCTTCTGCTACATATGCAGCTAGAGACACGAGCTCAGGGGGTACTGCTAAGTTCATATTGTTGTTCCAC
>NC_034598.1:61832847-61947062 GCF_900095145.1 Mus pahari
GTACTATGTCCAGTTTTCTGAGGAACCGCCAGACTGATTTCCAGAGTGGTAGTACAAGCTTGCAATCCCACCAGCAATGGAGGAGTGTTCCTCTTTCTCTGTTGATGTCCATTGGCAGAGTATATTTAATGACCATTGGGGTCTGTCTCTATGGTTGCAGGATCAACCTACATGGTCTTCTTGGTGCAGTACAACAACATTTCATGGTGGTGGACTTTCCCCAGAGTGCAAAAGAAATGTCTAGGCTATCTCAAAGTTTTAAAAATATTTTAAAAAGTGAAAGTGAGAGGCTATTCCAGAAACCGTGGGTGTGTTTGGAGCATGAAAAACAGCGGCCCATTGCAAATGCCTAGACATTTTCATGTAGACAGCATCACAGTTCTTTGTTCATGTGGGTTGTAGCAGGTGACATGTGGTAAGATGAGAAGAGTAAAAGGAAAAAAAAAGACATATTAAGTTAAGTGTCTTCCTCTGATTGTGTTGCTGTAACAAAAATTTTGGGTCACAGTGATAATCTGCTTCTCACAGTTCTCGAATCTGGAAAACACAAGGTACTGGTGTCACTGATGTTTGCTGAGGGATGTGCTCTGAATCTAAGACAATGCCTTGATGCTGTGATCTTCTGGAGAAGTCAGTATCATCACAGAACAGAAGGGATGGGAGAGGCAAAGTTAACCAATCAAGCTTCAGAAAAGGCAGTGCCTGGTGTCCATCCTGCATCTCATGGGATGTGCTTGCCTTAGAATAGATAGAGATGTGGTCTAAGACACAATCATACTTAAAACATGAATTTTCCTTTGCAAATTTTTGTTTTAATTTGGTCAGGATTATGAAATTTGTAAGTGACAAACTGGTGTGCTGTAATGTCAAAAAATGATACACTTGTCAATAATGAACTGATACATGCATCGTCTTAATGAGTTAATAATTTCTAAATTATTCTCCTCTCAACACCATGATAAGGAAGTTTGGGTTATTTTTGTAAATAATGTGAGTTCTGAACTGGGTACAGTGAAATTTAAAATGAACAGGGTTTGGGTGAGACCAGAATGGCATTCAAGCACACAAACATCTTACACAGAAACTCTAAGTGAAGATTCTGAGAAGTTTGTTTTTCCAAGGTCACAATGGCGAGAGAATAACAAAAAGAAAGAAAAGAAAAAGGAAAACAAAACAAAACAAAACAAAAAACCCCAAAACCCCAAATCAAAGTAGCAGTAAGAAGAGGCAGTCCGAGGAACAGGAGAACACATGGCCTTCCTGATGTTTTCTATGAATCAACAATGCAGTTCTCAGAAATGGTAGATTTAAACAAAATTTGAGGAGCATGTCTAAGATTTTGTGGCTTCCCTCGGGGTCATTTTAGCTTAGTGCTGGCATGGTTAGAGGAACTGCAATATACCTGCATCTGGAGGAAAGGAGTGGACCACAATAGACTTTTGTGTTTTTTTTTTAAGCCACCACATTCTCTTTTTAAAAAAGATTTACTTACTTTATGTGTATGAGTACACTGTAGCTGTCTTCAGACACACCAGAAGAGGGCATCAGATCTCATTACAGATGGTTGTGAGGCACCATGTGGTTGCTGGGATTGAACTCAGAACCTCTGGAAGAGCAACCAGTGCTCTTAACCACTGAGCCATCTTTCCAGCCCAAGACACCACATTCTTTAATACATGACTTTCCCCCCTCTATTAACCATAGATTTCTAGATGATAGTTACTATTTGGAAGAACACTATGTATAATTTTATCTAGAACTTTCTTTGAATTTTTAAGTAAACTATCTTCTGAAACGTGAGCTTTCATTTGGGGGGAGGCGAATTAAAAAGTTACAGATGTATATTTTAATGGGTATAGTCTACTTACTTTGCAAAATTAAGGTAACTTAATTCAATATAAGTGAAATAAGCAGAATACTGCTTCAGTTAATAACACTCTTCACAATGTAGCTCCATTGGCTATATTCTGTGTATGACTTGATTCTTTAATATGCACATAACTGTCAGCATAGTGTAACTCTGACTCCAAAATAACTCCTAGCATCATGCTGTAATAGCTTCCAGATTTGTCCCAGCCATTCACTGATCTTTCTCACTAGAGATTAGCTTGAATTTCTAGGAATTTTACATAAATAATGTTAATTATACAGTATGCATTCCTTTAATTTTTAAAAACTCAGTGCACAATTTTGGGGCTCATTCATTCTGTATTCTGCCCCTACATTTCATTTATTTTGTCTACTCATGAGTAGTACTTGGTTGTATGCTATATTACATTTTATTCTTTGCCCGTTGATGGGTTCTGGCCCATTTTTTAGGTGCTGAAAGTTGAGCTTTTATGAGAATTTGTCTGCACATGTCTTTGTGTGAATATATATGCAATGCAGATATTCCTTAATTATGAGGCTATCCTCTGAGGTTCCTCAATTTATGAAGAGTCATTTCAATAGTCCTTTCCATAGTTATTTGACCAATTCTCTAATCCGTTGTAACCACAGTTATATGCGTGGAACCAAATCTGAAAACATTTACATTATCTTTCTTTTATCTCCTCTGTTGTTAATGTTTTCCGACATCTGTACCTAAGAAGCTCCTCATTACTATTTATCCCACTGTGCTCAATCCTTCCCGTCAGTCACTTTAGCTGAATTTGCCCTATTTGTTTAGAGTCCGTGTTTGGTTTACTTGAGACACTATTGTCTAGATTTTGGCGGTTTAATACTTCTGAATGCTAATGTAAAGCCATATGACATCAAAGCCTTATTACGTTGTACCCATCAACAAGTGCTCCCTCATTATTCTTGTTTTTAATCGTGTGTATGTATGGGTGTGTGTATGTATGTATATATGCTTGTATGTATGTAAGAGTATGCATGCTGGTGTAGGTGTCATGTGTAGGAGGTATATGTCAGTGCATGTAGAGGCCAGAGGTCTGCTACTTTGGGGCATCACTCTTCAGGAGGCCACACAACCAATTTTTTTTTCAGATAGGGTTTTTCACTGTGTTCTGGAGGTCACTGTGGGTTGGCCAGCCAGTGGGCCTCAGGAATCCACCTGTCTCTTTTTACCAGCACTGGATTAAAGGCATGCACCACCATAGGTGGTGGGAATGGAACTCGGCTCTCTATGCTTCTATAATAAGTGTTTTTTCAGCTGCATCTGTTTTTATATGGCTCAATAGTCATTTGCAATCCATAAACTGCCCTTCAGTGCATTTTTCCCTTGGATGACAGACTTCTACATGGCACATCTGAGTCATGTGCTTGCAGTCTCCTTTCCAGGTCTTCGGACCTATTGAGCCCCAAGTGAGCTGCTCACTTAGCTGGGAATGAGGACTGGGTTCTACACTGCTCATGAAGATCTATAAAGATGTATAGGATTCAGAATTGGCTTTTCATGCAACAGGATTCATCCTGGAAAAAAATTGTACATAGGTCTGTCTGTTTACACAAGTATGTGATGCTGGGACAGCTTCTGTTGTGGCCGTGTATTAGTGATAGCCAGTGCTGACACACTTTGGATCTGTTATCTAGTTTATTAATATGTAGGCAATGTCTTCAATTATGTAAAGTGAGTGAATTTACCTGTTAGATACTTTCCCTAAGTACTAGTTCTGTGGTATATCTCCCTTATTATATGGTGCCAACCCATCAGCCTCCTTCCTGTTTATCCAAATCATTTGTTACTTCCTTGCCTGAGCACTGCAGTACTTATTATACTCCTTCGAGTTACACTTGCACAGGTCTTCAAATAAACCAGCTGTAAATATTGCTCGCATGCCAGGTGAGGGTGACTAAATTGGAGAGGGATGCTTTGTCCACACCTTCCACACTTATTTAACCTGTAATGTTTATACTGGGATGTATTTCCTCGTGTTTACTAGTCAGAACATTTCTGTATTTTACTTCTTATCTGAACTTCTCTGTACATAAGCACTGTTATGCTGATAGTAAGGACATTGAAGGACAGCCCCAAACAATATTTGCAGGATAGCAATTCTCAGTGTTTGCACATATGACTTCTTTTTGTTATTTAAAATCCTGAGAATGAGCAGATTAACCCATATACCTACTATAATCCTAGTCACCATTTGAAGCCCAATAAATAACATTTTTAAGAATCTCCCATACATATATACTTATATTCTCTCATAGTATTTTAAATATATATTTTATATGTTATTGTTTTCATACTGTTATTATGAGTTTAATAAGTAGTGGAATTTGAGAGATATGTTTGACCTACTTTAATACATATTTCAGATTTCAGAACATCACCAGTACTGAACAGATATTTGTGAATTCAAAAAAAAAAAAACAATTCGATGCTATGACCAATCTCTTCAATTGTTTGTTGTGAAATATTTAAAGCATATATAAAAGGATGAATACTATTATGCTAATATCAATGTACTCGTCACCAGCTTTAAAATATTGATATGAAGACATTAATTCCTTGTGTGGCTGTCCTACAATCTTTTTCTCTTCCTTTCGCCGCAGTTGCAACTGTGACCTTAAAGTTAGTGTCTTTATTATCAGTTCCTGTGTGTGTGTGCATGGAAATTTTCTATTGTTATCTTTTTCCTGCATGTGAGAAGATGTGTATACACTATAAAGAACTATTTTTGAATGTTTTGCCTATGAGAAGATATGCATACATTAGGCAGTATTATTCTGAATGTTTCTAATGAGTATAGGGGTCGTTTTATACCTTCTTTCTTTGTTCTTATGTTCCTCAGATTATCTGTGTTGATGCCTGAAATGGTAGAGCCCAGTGTGGAGATCGCTTATTTTAATTGCTATGTAGTATTCCATTATGAAATGTTTTTATACCTTGTTGGTGTATTATTTTGGTGAAAAGTCATATAAGCATATAAATTCCCTTTTCACCTTTTGAAACAATACTGTATTGAACATTCTCATACAATTTGCTGGTAGCCTTGGAACACATTACTCCATTACTGAGCTGGATTTCCATTTTGGAGTGAGGGCGTTTATTGTCATTAAGAGCACATGTATAAGAGCCATGGTTCAAACCCTTCTTGGCTGCCACTTTCAGTATGCAGTGAGCACCAGCCATTTCTACTCTCAGTGTGTGTGCTTTACCTCAGCCCTTGACATCAAGCAGTGAACATGGCATTGGTCTTTTTGGCCCTAGTCTGTCCGGTCAGAGCCAATCCCTAGCTGCTGCTGCTACTTTTGGAGCCAGAGACCAGCAGGTCCATAGATTCTCATAACAACCACTTTGCATTTGGGTTCCATTTCTGATCCACTGAGAGGCTTATATTTTGAGCCCGAAGATTAGTGGTCTTTTAAAATATTTTATTTACCATTGCTTTGAGTCTGGTGCAGGGGGAGTGAGTGAAACATGAACTTCTTTTCTCTCCATAATCAGAAGTTGATAATACCTGGATGACCTTTTAAAATAAGCACATATTTTTAGATCTGTCTAATCATGGATTTTTTTTTTTTTTTGAGCTGGAAGACATTTTAAAGAAAAGGCCAATAACTTTACTTTATAGCTGAGGGAATTGTGGTCCTGAGAACCTAAGTGATTTACTGATGTCACATCTGTAGTTGATGGTGGCAAGCCCAGGCTGAAGCCCATAGGTCTCCTCTATTCTACCTTTGCAACTGCATCCACTGTCATGCTTTTCTCTATAAGCTAAGATTAAATATAGTGTTCTATTTTGACAGGAACAGAAGAACACACAGGAATTTAAGAAATTAGAAAAAAACTGACACCTTATCTTAAAACTAGTTTGAAATGTTTTCTATGAGATAGAGTTGAAACAGAGTGATAATACACGTGCTTCTGTACTGGGCTGAATATATTTTCATTAGAAGTCAGAATGCCTTTGACTCTGGGTTCCTGCTGCATTTGGCTTCCTTGGCTTTTCTGAAATTTATAAGGATGGGCTCATCAATAATGTTGTGTATACTTTCAGCACCCTGGAGTGTTGGGCCCGATATGAAGTGTGATGTATCTCCAGCATCGATAGAGATAGCCCATATTTCTACTGTCATATAGACGTGGCTGATTGTTTAATATAAGAAAAAGTAATAAAGAACAAGTACTCCTTCTTATTTTAGGATTTCTGAACTTTTTAAGTTGTGAAATTTAGGATCCAGTGTCATTAAAAACCTTTGGAACTTTTTTTATTTTGTTTCTAGATCTTTTAGCTGTGCCTAAGCATCCTTATGCTGCTATGGAGAACTGGGGACTAAGTATTTTTGTGGAACAAAGAATACTGCTGGATCCCAGTGTGTCATCTATTTCTTATTTGCTGGATGTCACCATGGTCATTGTTCATGAAATATGTCACCAGGTACGGGAAGAGGAACAGGTGTAAGTATAATGTGAAATTGTCTGAAATGTGGGGTGACTTCAGACATCCAGATGAGGAGCTTGGTTTGTATCCTCCCATCTATGTCTTATACGAAGCTCTGTGCAGTTTCTGAGCGCATGGCATATCATTTTTCTCAGACGATAAGGTAAGCACACATATACAAACTGATGGTATCGAGTAAGCAACTGTCACTGGGTTGAGTTGAAACGTGTGATGGAGTGCCTGCCCCTTTAGAGTCCCTGTGTAGCTGCTGATCAGCTGCGCTTCCATTTCTTTGATTATTACTGTGTCCATATGGTAAGTGCAGTGAGGGAAATGATTTATTGCGTTTTGGAGAGATGTAGGTGAATTTTGTGTATCAGTCAGAATTTGCTTTCGCCAAAATCTGCTTTTTACTCTTCTTTCCTGGTCACATAGACACGTAGGAAGTCTTTCACTAATTCAGCTTACAGACTCTCTGTTCTCAAATGCATGATTTTTTTTTAACTTGGTATAGTGAGAAATCCATATGTAAATTGGACAACTTCATAGTGAAGCTAAAAGTCAAAATTAATCTCATTTTGACTTTATGATATTTCTTACTCATGGAAGGTAGTTACATAAGAGTTTGCAACACTTGTTAGATCATGAATTTAGTGAAGGAAAAAGTCATTGAAATCAGACATTGTTAACAGAAAGCAAGCAATGCCCATCCTACTTGCTAGATCTTTGGGTGCCATTTATGCTTGAACTCCAGAACTCTCAGTGTGGTGCAATTTGGCATTGTATACTATAAACTGCAAATCCCTTAAAAATCCAGAAAAACTGAAAAAAAAAAAAAAGAGTCACTTGGCAACTGCTGGTAGGGAAAAAGGTGAGCAGTTAAATGGTTATAAATGAACCTGATTTAATGAGGTCTACACTGAGTGACTATTTGCCTGAATATCTTTTCCTGTCACAGTGAACAAGTGAGAGAATTGTACCTTTGTGCTCAGTAAGCCAGACATGCTTCTGACCTCAGGTTACAGAATCACTTCTGCAGGAGTAACTGGGGTCCTTCAGTGCTAGGTTGTTTTCCCCCTTGACCTATAGTTCTAAGGCAAATGTAATTTCCTTTTGGCAAATTTCTGTACATGATATTAGATACAGTTACATTTAGCCAAGGCACAGTGATAGTCCTGGAATTGTTCAGGGCTCTTTATTTCCTACAGTTCCTATTGTATGTTAATTTCCTGTGCTACCTCAGTGGTAGAGGCCACTTGCCATGAAGAAATGAAACAGAAGCTAGGAGAAATATCTCTCACGATTTTCACTGTGATTGTCACATGGGATTTGTCTATTATCCCCTCAAAACTATTTGTTGTCACAATTCTGAAGACAGGTTGTCAATTTGAAAGAGAAACATGTATTCTGTATAAAGTAGAAAAAATGCAAATTAAAGGCTGTATAGCCATTACCATATTTGGAACAATTTCTTATTTGTATTTGAATTAGAGATTATTTAAAGGAAATGACATTTTATTTATTAACATTAACACACTTGGTCAGGTCCCCAAGCTATCCTTGTAATTTTCTATCAAGATTGTTTCATTCTTCCTTCTGCCTGATCAACCAGAGTCCAGCTTTCCATGCCTCTGCTTCTCAGAGAACATATTCCCACCACACAGAATCCACACACCGTGCCTTACTCACATCTGCTGTTTGCCTAGAATCTTCTTGCCCAGGGCTATCTCATGGCTGGCTCCTTATTATTAAAAGTTCCAGCTCAATTGTCAACTGTGGAGAGAATGATTTTACTTCTCCAATTACAAGCACTTCCATCTCCATCCTTCTATCTTGTGAAGATTTGAATTTATGCTGTTCCTTGTTATTTTTAAAGTTATTTATCATGCATAATAATTGTCACCGGTAGGAAAATGGACATTCTCTATGTTTTCTTCATTGAATTTCAAGTCTTTTTAAATGTTCATGGCATGTAATATATTTTTGATAAAAAAATAAAGGTTCCAGTGTAGTGTATTGTTATTTAATCAAAATACCAATGAAAACCTTTGAATATCAGATTTTATCAGATATTACTTGCTAAGTTTCTGTTTATCATGAGCATCTAGCATGGAGGATCGTCAGAACCTTTGGCTGGATTCATTAGTCAATATGAGCTCATTGTCTCTGTGTCAGAGAGAGAGAGACATCCTTCATCATCTCATGATGAACTGCTTACCACCTCCCCAGGCAGCACTTTTGAACCACCAGCTAGAGTCTTTTGCATCTTCAGCAGATACTGTCTATTCTGAATTTCCACTCATTTATCTCAGTCTGTCTCTGTAATGTCAAAAGAATTGAGTCTTTCCTTCTATACAATAGACCCTTTGATCTCTGAAGTCAGTTGTCATCAGGTTTGATTCCTGGATCATTTCTATACCAACTTAAGTACACACATTGGGTTCCTTGTCTGCTAGTTTGTTCTTCACTGAGCACATTCATAAAGTTCTAGTGTTAGAGGCTGGAGAGATGGCTCAGTGGTTAAGAGGTCCTGAGTTCATTGCCAGAGGCCCTGAGTTCAATGTCCAGCAACTGTATGGTGGCTCACAATCATCTACAATGTGACCTAATTCCATTTTCTGGCATGCAGGTTTATATGTAGATAGAGCATTCATATACATAAAATAAATAAATAAATCTTTTCTAAAGTTAATTATTTTATTTATTTACCTTCCAGACATTGCCCCCTCTCCCGGTTCTTCTTCCCAGTTCTTCGTTCCATTTCCCCTTCCCTTTGCCTCTGAGAGGGTGATCCTCCCCCTGGAGCATCCCCCTTCTCTAGGGGCTCAAGTCTGTACAGCACATCCTCTCCAACTGAGGACAGACAAGTCCTTTGCTACATATGTGCCTGGGGTATGTCAGACCAGCCCTTGTATGCTCTTTAATTGGTGGCTAAGTCTCTGCGAGGTCCTAGGTGCACAGGTTAGTTGAGACAGTTGATCTTCCTATGGATTGTCATCCCCTTTAGTTTCTTCCATCCTTCTCCTAACTCTTCCATAGGGGTCCCTGACCACAGTCTAATGGTTGGCTGCATGTGCACGTGTCTCAGTAAGCTCCTGGTAGAGCCTCTCAGAGGACAGCCATGCTAGGGTCTTGTCTGCAAGCACAGCATGGTGTCAGTAATAGTGTCAGGGTTTGCACTCCTCCTGCCCCCATGAAATGGATCCCAAGTTAGTCCCATCACCGGACAGCCTTAAGAAAAGACTAGTGTTATTTAAGAAGTCATGTTAATAACTTCAGTCTTGCCATAGTACATTTTCAGATAACAGAACCATTTTGGGAATGACTTCCAGTTATGATAATCACAGTTTAGTCCATTCGCTTTTAGATAAAATCACTTTGAGATAGATGATGCCTTTTTTTTCCTTTTTTTTCTTTTTTTCTTTTTCCTGATGTCTATTCCTTTTGTCCCTGCAGTGGTTTGGTGACCTTGTGACTCCAGTTTGGTGGGAAGATGTGTGGCTGAAGGAAGGCTTTGCTCACTACTTTGAATTTGTGGGTACAGACTACCTCTACCCTGCCTGGAACATGGTAAGTGACCTTTTTCTCTAATCCTATGGAGTTTCCAGGAAAAGAGTGAGGTGCTGTGTGCTGAGTTTACGCCACCACTAGAGGTATCTCAAAACACCAGTCAGTATATGAATGGGATCTTTTGCAAATATAGGAAAACTAGTCAGAATTTAAATGTGAGAGTTTCAAAAGTTATCCTTTTGTTGAAAAATTAAACAAAATCCTACTTGTCCTATATTGACTTCAAAATATAAAAATGTATCTAATTGGAAACATTTTAGATTGAAGGATTTTATAATATAAACGAATTATCCTTAAAAAGGAGAAGTTTACTGTAATTGATAAGTGAGATTTTAGGTATATAAAGTATTTTAAAATAAAGAAAAATACAGAGACAACATTGCTTCCAAGACATGAAATATACTGATCAGATAAAATATTATGATATATCATTTCTACATTTTAGAATTAGGTAACTTTATAAGATATCTGTGACTTTACCTATAACATTGTACATATTGTGCATATGCTCTAGGACTGTTCATAACTATGAATCCAAAATAAGCTTCTTTGTCTTCACACTGTGATGTTTTAAATCTGCCCAGGATAAAGAGAGGATACTGTTATGTTTTTTACATTAGTTTTCCATTTTAGATAAGCTTCCATTTTACCTATAGTTAACTATGTTGCTATTAAGTCAAACCTAGAGCATATATTGTTTTAGAGGTCAATATTAAGATAAAATTGAAACTTATTTTACTTGAAATGAGTACATTGACTAAAGTTTTAGTGTACCAACATTTAACTTTTAAAGGCTCAAATTTAACTTACGATATGCTTATACCTATACTTAGATATTCACATACATGTATATACACATATATATTTGCATCTATCACTACAGAAATTTCTTCACATTCAATGTAAACAATAGTCTTATTTTGAAGTTTATTTTACATTCATGAAATTATTATTTTGACTTGTGCCCTAGATATAGCTATCACTTCAGAAAGGATTTTTACAGTCATTATATTATTTTGAGATGAATGAACTTAACATAAGACTTACTCATTTAGCACATTGTTAGTGTGGAGCCTATTGCCAGCTGAAGGCACAGTGGTGTACCATCAATCCTATGATTTGCTCTTTGACTTACTCTTCTTTCATAACTGAAAGAAAGCATGTATCCTTTGTCTAACACCATTCAACCTCCTTCCCCCTGCTTCTGCCAAACCACAAACTCAAATTCCATAAATTCCACAATTTTAGATTTTGCATATCCTTTAAACTATGAAGCATTAACCTGTACCTGGTTTGTTTCACTTAGCATAATGTGTTGGTCCACTTATGTTGTCATAAATGGCAGGATTTTCTTCCGGTTTAAAGGCTGAATCTCCCATCATATATTCAACCACATTTTCCTTGTACATCTATATTTCCTTATAAATCCATCAGTGATCACTTTGAGTTCATGTTCTCATACGTTCTCATACATGTTCTCTTGTGACCTTTAGGTGATTATCTAATTGTCACTCTTTTATATATGATTATGTATAAGCATGGAGACCATGATTAACTCCAAAATTATCTGAAAGCAGTACATTTTCTACCACAAATTCAGCTGACTCCTGTTGAGAAAAGAAGTTAACTTCTTAGAGAAAAATTTATAATAGTAGTGTTGTGTCAATGGGCTTTAATTATATGCATGCACTTCTCCCCATATTTTACATATGCAGCATGTTAATATGTCTAGTTATGTATTTATGATGCAATGAAAAATAATGTCACTTGAAGCATTTCATCATAACATCGAAATAAATTAGAACTGCAGTTAATGCTGGCTGTTGTGGCTTCATTGAAGAATGCATGTTTATCATGCTATTCAGTGGTAGCACGCTCACCTAGAAGGCACAAGGCCTTTTGTTTGGTCTTCAAAAGTGAAAATAAAGAAGTATATAAAGAAAATGCTCTTAAAGAACTTTGAATTAAAGTTACCACTATTGTATAGTATTGTTAGAAGTATTCATGAACAAATGTCAAATTTTAAAATGTAAATGTTTAAGATTATTAAAACATCTCAAAAAGTATCTTTTGTATTTTAGATGACTTTAAACCAGCTTTAAAAAAATTTCATTACATGGTGGATTATTACCAATTTATAATTTCATTATGTCTCTATATTAAAATATGTTCTTATTACAAATGACATGTCGCCCATATAGGTAAGGCTTTTTAAAAATCTCATTCAACTGCTTGTAATAAAATCTTCTCTATTCATCATTATGAAATGTACATCTTAGATTAAAAAGTAATCAGCAGAATTGTACGTGAGATGAAAACAGATAGATTCTGATGGTTTTAATCATGGCCCCATAGCCTCGGTTTCAATGTCCTTAGATTTTGTCTTGAATTGTTTTTGTGTGTTTTATTAGCTAATTTATAAATGCTATGTCTTAATGCAGAAGATTTTTCCAAGAGGTTTTGAAAATGAATATAAAGTATAAGTGACTTATTTGGGACCTTTGTCCTTTCATAGATTATGTAGTGGAAACACAGGAAGCTTGAGGTATTGAAATTTAAAATTTTATTTATTGTGTCAATACATAATAGTGACTTGCAAATTAATAATGGCACAATTACAGTGAATCAAAAATTCACACTCTCAAACTGAGAATTGAAAAAAGCTCCATTAACCTTAATATGGAGATTAATAATCAGCAGAAACAAATGTTTCTTCATTTTCAGTTTTAACAAGTGCAAAAGACTTTCTGATCTTTGGTAGCTTTTTATTTGCAGGAGTTAAGTTTTTAATGAAATACTCCAATATGCAAAACTCACAAAACCCACAATAAGGAAGTCTATGTTTAGACTGCCCTTCCATAAAACATTAATATCTTCAGTGAAAATAAAATTTCCAGAATAACTTACCCACACGAATAAGATAGAATGTCAAGTGTCAGTATGGCTGTGCCAGCAATATTTTTCATAGTGGCATCAGCAAAAGAGTGAAAGAAATACTCCACAGAATAAGAGGGATGGCCGTGTCAGCAACATCTCGCTACTGTGGTATTCCACAAGCTCCTCTGTGAGTGTGTGTCTGGGGCTGCACTGGACCTGAGCTGAAAATGGAAAAGCCAGAAGCCAGGCTCATGTCAGGAGTAAAGACACTGAAAAAGTTGACCTTGTTTTTATGTCAAATCTCGAAAAAAACAAACAAACAACAACAACAAAACAGTGCTTTGGATAATTTTTAGACACGAGGACTCAAACCATATGATAGAATTCCAGTTTGCTAGGAACATTCCTATAACAACATGCCTCGCATGGAACAGCAATAAAGAACCTCAGAATTATGTGGTCTTGTTAAGCAGCTCTTATTCCAATTGGGGTTGATGTCCACGCTCAGCTAACAGTTGCTTAGAAGAATTGTAGATTGTGATTATTGGAGTGGCCAGGTATTTTCAGAGCCAGTAGTCAGTACTAAAGCAATCAGCGTTTACATTACATCTACTACACTGAATTAAAAAAAGCTACACTATCTGTCTGCCACTGGTGAACATGCCTGAATTTAGCATTTTATAGACATGAGTTCTTATGGGTAGTATGATGTCAGGTCAGGAGAAAGGACTTAAGTCCTCATTTGAAATATGAGACAATTGTACCAAGCACACTTCCATAGTTTTTTGTACTTTTTTTTTTTTTTTTTTGTATGTGAGGGCTTTATAATGAATGAACTGTCACCAGTTCATTCCTAATGATGTGACCTTTAATATGGTTCCTCAGGTTGTGGTAACAACCAAACATAAAGTTATTTCTGATACACAGGATACCTGCTATGCAACCCACATGTTGACCCCTAGGGGTTACGACCCACAGGTTGAGAAACCCTGCATTTTACAAATGTGAGAAGACATCATGGTTTTTAAAAGAGATCCCACCATTAGCAAGATGCACAGCTTATTGATGGCGGAGATTTACATGAGCTATCCAGAGAGTAGCAAAGAAGCTATCCACATTCCATGTCTGGACTTATTCATACCAAACTGATTTTCACCTATTCTGCCAATTTCAGTAATGTGAAACTTATCAAGCACAAGTGACACAACCTTCAGAAGCAACTTCTTTTAGCTATGGCTAAGGTTATATTTTCTGGGGTAAATTTTCCTTTTGCTGCTTGATGTAATTTTGTCTTGACTACTGGGGACATTATTGGATGATCTAAGCTCCAGTTTGGTATTGATGAATGTTTACAACAAATCCTATTTTGATGGGAATTTAGCTTAGTGGTAGAGCTCTTGCTTAGCAGGTACCATGGCCTTACCTTGATCCCTGTACTTAAGGGAAAAAGAATAATTATGTTTTCTTAGAAGGGACAAAAGGAGACACTGACATATACTTAACATTCTTCAATACCTCTTGATTACTTTCATTCGAAAACATGTCCATGGTAACATAATTTTAATTCTGGAATAGGGGTATAGTAAATCTTCTATGAGGAATCTCTTATTTATGGATTAGACTCTGAGGTGGATCAAATCATTCCCCTAAGTATATTATATAGTTTCTCATGATGATTGCTTTAAATGGTTTGTAGTCAACAGCTTTAGTCTCATGGCACTCTCTAAGAATGTACTTCACCTATGACTATTATCCACAATCTCTTTTTGGTTTATTAAAGAAATAAAGCTGACACATAGCCTCTTATATCAGTAAGCTTAAAGTTACACACTGATAAAGCACACAGATTGTGAATTTTCCCTATTTTTAAAGAACACTAGGCATGAAAAATTAATGTAGATTAATCAACTAGACTTCATTATGCTAAATACTTAGAGTATCTGAAGTGTATTGCCTAAAGCATTCATAAATGTCCCCAGTTGTCTCGGTCACAGGCAGAACTGAAGTAAGAAAAACAGACTCTGCTATGAGGCTAGTATTAATGAATGTAACAAAATGATTCTCCCATTTTAAATAATTGTGTTTTCATTTGAAAAGAAAGAGAAAAACCTTCGCAGTCTGCAACATTGAGCTTATTGAGTCTTTTTTTTTTTTAAATTTAAACATAGGTACATATCTCTTAATCATTTTAACCAGTAAAGGTTTCTCTGATAGTCAAAGAGGAATAAATGAAGAAAAAAGAATTTGATGGAGGCTGGTATTTTACTTGCTCAGTGAGCGCTTCATTTGTTATGCCCGTGTGACTTGATAGCTATATGGAAAATGCTGTAACATCTTTTAGAAAGATATTTAAGATGCATCCAATGAGAGTTGGCATACTGCCACGCTATTGCTTGTCATTCAGCAGAATAAAGATATATTCACCTAGTAGCATTATGGGACAAGAGATAGGCTAATAGGAATACAAGTTTTAGAATCTTAATTTATAAATACTGAATATCAAGTAAATATACATATGAACACACTTAATTCTGTCTATATTTGTGTTTGTGTGTTATGGTCAAAGTCCACATATGACTTGATTAAGTCCAATTAATCAGAAGTAGGAATGAGAAGGTGATCCAATTGTTTATATTTGGGTGATATTTTAATCTCGAGTGACTCTAAATATTCAATACTTTAAAGAGTTTCTAGCAAGTCTCAAGGTTCTGCATCATATTTTCTTCCATACAATATATTTTGATTATGTTTTCTCATTTCCCAGCTCCTTGCAGACTTTCCCCACTTCCCCACCCACCAAAATCAAGACCCCTTATTGTTCTTTCTTATTAGAAAACAAGCAGACATATAAAAGAACAATCAGGCCAGAATAGGGTAAAACAAGAAAAAAAAAAATGAAGCCAAATGAAAAAAAGAAGAAACATACACAGATACTGACACATATATTTTTACACACAGAAAACCTACAAGAAATAGAAAAAAATGATATATAATGAAAGATCAGCAAGATTAAAAATAAAATGCCCAGACAAAGCATTTTATAAGACAAAATAATTCCTGAAATACCTTTGAGTTCTTTTTTTATGTTGGCCTGCCCTTAAGTGTGTTCTATACGCTCAGTGAGACTGCTTTGGAGGAAATGAAATTTTTATTCCTTTGGGAGTGGGGCGGTGTTCTTTTGATCCTTAAAAACTTAACAATGACATTTGCATTGAAAGACCAGAGAATGAGCAGGAGTGCATATTTGAGTATCTTGGAGTCTTAATCTTCAAAACAGGCCTGTTTTGTGCATCTCCTTCACCCTCCCCTTAACTATAGGCAAGCAGCCATTAGAAGAACAATAGCTCCTGTACTGGGAGCCATGCCTCTCTATTCTGGGAGAGAAGGTTTTGCTTGTCCCTTAGCATTAGTGATAGCAATGTTCATCATTTGTGGCTAATGGGTTTGTTGCAAAGAGGAGTCAGAGTGTCAGGGAAAACAGCAAATGTGAACTAGAATCCTACAAGTGTCATATCTGAATCAGCATTGGTGCACAGATGTCCCGATGTCCTATGCACCCAAGAGTAGACCACACCTTAAAGGAGCCCAAATGAAGACAGTCTAGAAACAATGTCAGTGTTGAGAGCAAATCTGACACTTGGACCCAAACCAGTAGTGGATATAGAGAAGTTAAGAATTTCTACTGAGTACTGGTTAAAATGGTGTCTTTCTCATTGCCTTACAAAGAGCGCTCGTTGTGACTATAATAAGAAAATGTGCTCATAACCCCCACTTCAGGTCTCCCTCTTTGTTATTACAGGAACATCTGTCAGTAGAGTTCTTTGACACTTGATAGAAGTGTCAGGAAGGTCACTCAACTGTTAATGCTTGAAGGATATTAACTGGCTTAACTTTATGGCCTTACTACACTTATTTATTTGACTGTCTGTCTGTTTATACATCTGGACCCAGTTTTTCCTCCCTCCTCTTTCTCGGTCCCTTTCCTTCCAACACCTACAGTCCTCCTCCATTTCCTTCAGAAAAGGGCAGTCCTCTCATGGATATGAATCTGCAATGGCATATCAAGTTGCACCTCTTCTCCTAGGAAGCCTGGACAAGGCAACCTAGTAGGAAGAAAGGGTCCTAAAAGTAGGCAGCAGAGTCAGAGAGACAGCCCCTGCTCCCACTCTTAGGAGTCCCAAAGAAGACCAAAGAAGACCAAGCTGCACAACTGTAATACATACGCAGAGGGCCTAAGTCCATTCCCATACAGGCTCCCTGGTTGGTAGTTCCTTCTCTGTAAGCCCCTAGGAGCCCAGGTACATTGATCCTGTAGGTTTTCTTCTGGGGTCCTACAATCCTTTCTTCTTCCATAGCATTCCCTAAGCTTCACCTCACGTGTGGCTGTGGTTCTCTGCATCTATTTCCATCAACTGCTTGGTGAAGCCTCTCTGATGGCAATTGGGTTAGACACTAGGGTATAGTGGAACATCATTAGGAATCATTTCATTGACTGTTTTTGTTTGTTTGTTTCTTTGTTTGTTTGTTTTGGTTCTATATTCGGTCTCTGGGCTATCCAACCTCTATTTCCTAGCCCTCTAGGCAGTGTCCGGGTGGGCTATCTCTCATCGAATGGGTCTTAAATTGGACCAGTCATCGGATGGCTACTTCTACAATTTCTGAGCTACTTTGACCCCCAGGGGGGAAAAATTGTAGATTGAAGGAATTTAGATGTAATTGAAATATAACTAATTTCACTTAATAAGTAGTGAGTATTAAGTAAATTTCAGTTGAAATCACTTATTAAGTAGATATTAGCCGTGAAGTAAATGATAACCATGATATATTTCACAGATCCAGAGAAGCTAAGGAACAAGGAGGGGGAGTTCAATGGGAGGTTTTGTGTGTGTGTGTGTGTGTGTGTGTGTGAATCTCACTGTGATGGGGAAAGAAAAGAAACATTGCAGGTGGATGGGGAAGTGGGCCTGGATCTGGAATGGAAATGGGAAAAGGAGAGATCAAGGTTGGGGAGGACGAAGGGAGAGAATAGTGGGAGAGACAACTGGAGCTGGGATGTCTCTGGGATGAGCTAGAGACCCAGCGCAATGGGAAATCCATTCTGGCTAAGACTCCTAGCAATGGGAGATATGGAGCCTGAACTGACCATGTTCTGCAACTAGACTTTAATACATTATTCTTTACTTTTGTTTACATTTACTTATAGTTTCAAAAATAAAACTTTGACCTTGCTTAAGTGATTAAAGGTTTCCTTAGAGAAACTTCAGTGTTACCCGTGTGTGTGTGTGTGTGTGTGTGTGTGTGTGTGTGTGTGCGCGCGCTCATGTGCACATGCCCCAGCCTGTGTTTATTGCTTAGCTCACAGCTTACATTCACTAACACAGTTGTCGAAAGAAGAACATAAGGAAGCTCACTTTGGCAGTATGGCCACACACACACGCGCACACACGCATGTCATTTCAGTTGAGCAGATGACAGGTCTTTCAGAGATCTGCCTCATTTAGTTTTGTAATATGAATGTTAAAATTTAAAATAAAGCTACAAATAGAGAAGTTTGCACATGTTCTTAATGGATGATTTTTGTAAAAAGCAAGTTTTTTTTTTTTTTTTTTCTAGATAGACATTGGTTCAGGTTTTTATACTGTAGACCTAACGATCAAAGGTAAATGAGCAATACCTGGGGAATAACGTATTTCTTCTGGAGAACTTGTTCAAATTTGCATGGTACCACAGCCTTTGAACACTTCCTTACAAATTTCAAAATCAATAAAAATGTAACATGGGTAGACACTCTCCAGGACCAAACCCCCATTGAAGCTGAGCATAAGTCGATTTTGTCCTTTCTTATGCCTAGCAGTATTGCAGAGGGTCGCTCTGCTCATTCCTTCAAAGAAGAGCCAACTATAAACAGAATAGTCCAGCTTGCTTCAATAAACCACAGCAAAATGATATTGCAAAAACGTATGCCAAAATATCCCTTTAGATATTGATATTCCGTAATGCATAGTATTGGTCATAAAAGATTATACCATATTTGATATGTTAATTTCCTTGCTACGGGTGAAAAAAAATCTTACCTTCATATAGCATAAAATAATATAAAGCATAAAATAACATAAATATAAAAAAAAGTGGTAATGTTCATAATTTTCTAGGTAAAAGGCATTTGTTTGTCACAGCTTTTAACCTGAGCACAACTAAAGCGGAGGCCTCAGGGGGCAACTAAAGAAGAATACAACATAGCTCATTTCTAAGCAAGGATAGTCTGTCTCAACCCATCACCTTTCTGAGACTTCTCCTGTCTTTTATTTTATTTTTTAAAGATTTATTTATTTACTTTATGTATATGAGTACATTGTCACTGTCTTCAGACACACCAGAAGAGGGCATCAGTTCCCATTACAGATGATTGTGAGCCACCATGTGGTTGCTGGGAATTGAACTCTGGACCTCTAGAAGAGCAGACAGTGCTCTTAACCACTCAGCCATCTTTCCAGCCCTCTCCCATCTTTTATTAAGGTTACTTAAAATTAGTTGTAGTTATTACTAGGCAATGCTTTCACAAACAATAAAGTACTATATACAAGAAATCAAAAAATTTTAAAAAAATATAGAGAAGAGTTTTTTTGTGTAAAAGAAAAAAATTAGATATTTCGATATTGGTTAATATACTGCCTATCTTGCCACCTTCATGGCTGTAACAATGTATACAAATATAAGAAGCACTGTATGTACCAAACACCTCACATAGTTTATTAATGGTCTGTGAGGTAAAGTAAGACATTCTGCTAGGCTGAGAGTGTCTGTCTTTTCTGCTGTATTTTTAAGGTGTATCAGACTAACTCCATCACTTTTCTGTCTGATGGGCACAGGGCTCTCCTTAACTGGGAATACAAAATAAAATTTGGTAGGCCATCCTTTGACATCATTCTGAATAGCCTTTCTGGTTCTACCATTCATATACTTAAGTAGTCCTCTTTGGGAAATGTTCATCTCCTTACTTTTTTTTATCTCTTCTGGGGACTGAAGTTGGAAAATTCTACCAATTACAGTCCTATTCTGGTCAGTTAGTATTGTAATTATCTTTGAAACGTGGAGATACTAAGGCACGCATCTTCTCTCCCCAAATGTGCTTCAACAACACCTGTGTCCAATTAATTCTTTTAATCATTTTATGTTCTTCTCTGCAGATTTTATTTATAGTTCAATGTTGCTCTTCTTCAGGGCTTGGAATGTAAACTAGCTTGATAATTTTATATGAATTAGTTGGCTGCGTTGACTCCACTTGCCTTTCTATCCGTTAGTGCATTTCATTTGTTCTATTTATTTTAGAAGATGATTTAACAAGTACCTACTGTGGTGAACTCTATGGATTGCACCTCATGTAAATATTAGTTTATAACTGCGGTGTAATAGTATTTTACATTCATATGCATGATGTTTTATCTTCTGTATGGAGGTTTCAGTATACATAAATTATTTCTCCCTCTAACTGACCAACCATATCCATGTGAGCAGTTGCTTTGTTTGCACAGTAGCTCAAACCACAGAGCTATAACCTTTTTCAGACTCCTAAAATTCACACATATGTTCTGAAAATAAAACATGCTCCATATGGCTCGAAGTTTTAGCCAAATTACGGAACAAGAAGGACAGTTAATTAATCATTATTGTTTTATTTTAAATGTCTTACACTTTTTTCTTTAATGGATGACATTTATTTTGCTACAATGATGACTTCATTTAGGTGTTGGATTTCTCTCTGCTGCAATAGACCCTGCTTCTGAATCTTGGTTATCTTTAAAGTTGTTAATTTTGCGTAGAAGAGAAGCATATATTTTTAAGTGAATTTCTCTCCACAAGGAAACAACAAACAACTGCTTTTCTGTTTTCTTTTTGTTGTGTGGTAGTGTTAAATGTGATGCTCTGTGATTTAAATACTATATATTCTTTCAATTGTCTGATGAAAATCAATTTGGAATACTTTTCCCTTCTGAGCAAAAATTTAACATTAAATACAGTTTGAAGCACCTGGAATGTGATGTACTCCATATAATGAGTAATTAAAATTAAAAAAAACTTTCTATGCAAAGATCACTGCCTTACCTTCAAAACAAGGGAATTTTCTATAAATTTATGATTTCTCTTGAGAGCTGATAGATCATATTACTCATCATGAATGAAAATAATTTGACCTCACACAAGAGAATATATTTTGTTTTCTTGCCAACTATTATGATTGCATCTTTGGCTTACCAAAAAGGATGACAGATTTCCAAGGATTAGTGTAGATTGCCTTGTTCACCTTTCACAATTTAAAAACTATTTACTGGGTCATATTTATGCTCCTTGCTCTGGTAGCAGCAGGGAGTGTTCAAGAGAGGATTAAGTAATGACGTCCTTCTGGTCTCACAGAATGCCAGTTAAACCAGATTATTATTTTTTTAATATAACAATGCTAGTTTATTTTCAGTTATAGTTTCTAAGAATGAGATTGGATGCTCTCTGCCCATTCCATAGGCTAAACTTTCAGCACTTTGATTGTTTGTTGCCATGTGATCTTGTTTTTCCATGTTCAAAACGCCTATGAAATCCATTCTGCTTAAGTTATCAGGAAGTGTGAAAAAATCAAAGAATTCTAACTTTTATGGCCATTTGTCTTACCAACAGCTCGCTTCCTACTAGGTACTTACATATGATTTTATTTTTATAGTCCAAATTTGGCTTTCTGGTGAGATAAGTTATGAAACACATATCAAAATACTAGCAAGAACAGGAAATTATATAACAGTTGTACATGTCCATTCCATTTTTTAATGAATTTGGGATGCTATACTTCAATATTTTTGGTCATTTCTAATGGGTTTCTAGTCTAGTTTTTGCATTGTGATAAAGGAATCTTTGCAATATTCCCAATGGGTATATCATGTAATGTGATTCACAGTAGTCTGAGATGCAATTACTCTTTTGCTATTACAGATGAGATTACTATTCATATGATTTGATTAAGTATGTGGGCTCTCACAACACTGTGTTGTTTAATGCCACTTATTAAACTTTTAAGTTTACTAACCTCTTGATCTTCACTGGAAACATAAATCCTCCTCTGTTCAGACTAGTTTTTCTCTGAGGTTATTAGTCAACAAACTGTCCATTTATATCCCTAAATACTGAAATTAAATTATAAACATATGCCATTTAAAATGTGTTAATATAACCAATAAGAAATTTGTTATGGATGAAAGATTGGGAAAGGCCGATTTTGCAGTAGCTGTTAGTCTGTAGTTTTCAACTCTCTATAGAGTTGAGGCTAGCCTTAAACTCTCAGTTGGTCTGAAGTGTACTCCAAGTGTTAGGACTGCAGAGCCTGCTTGGCAATATTGCTGAATATTAATAGATCATGGGCCCGTCAGCAATTGGCTCAGTGTTTGGTTCCATACAATTCAGCACATTTTGTGTTTCATCTTGCTTTTTTTCTCCTTTGCCCCATCAAGCCTTGGATAATACAAGACATGACACATTCAGCTTGGATGTTAAAATAAAATATCAGGCAATTGAGGATGCAGTCTCTGAAGAGTTACAACTTAACCCACTTCCTCTGAGTTAGTCATGTTTGAGAGTACCATAGCTCATACAGACGTGTGCTAACATTTATCTAGGATTTTGAGAGGTTTATAAAAATCTTCAAAGATATCTTCATGGAAATATGACTTCACTTTTAGTATATTCATTGCGTAAGATTTCAGAGGGAATTCGTGGTTTTTGCAATTGAGGAAATGTAACTGAAAGAAAATACACTGAATATATAAATTCATCTATGTCAACAGGTATATATGAAGTCACAAAATAATATTCAATCACTACAGAGTTGCCTTGGGCCTTGTGTGCATGCAGTGCTTTCTGCAGAAGGTTATGTAAACAAATGTAGAGCTAAACATTTTAGTCGAGTGCTTGTTCCATTGTAGGCATTGATGGTGATTATTTTTTAAAATTATTCTTCAATGTCTGCTATATATGTGTGTTTATACAAGTTTGATTTTAATACAAATGAGCTGCTTTAACAAGCTGCACATAAAATGATTATTAACATCTTGGGTGTGTGTATTTTAAACACCAGCCTTTGAAATGTTAATTTTGAAGTACATTACTATATGAAAACACCATTTGTTTCCACTAGCTCTTTATTTTTATTCAGTCTGTCAATATAAAATTTGGCTGTGGGTAAAATATTAACTACTCAGTTAAATGGTGATATAATTTTTATGAATAAATCTGTTTTAAATAGAAAGCTTAAAATACTCTTAAAATACAGTGGAAAACAGAATCAAGACCTGAAACATATAAAGTTATTTCAATGTTATAAGAACTCAGGTCCAAATAATTTCTAACTTTCACAAATAGGACATTATGTTATAAATTTACAAAATACGACAACTGCAATCTTAGCCATTTTATGTGGATAAAATGTTATTTTCCTCCAGCAAATTTATTTTTATTGTTTGACTTCTTCATCTTACTCCTCTGCTTTTAAGTTCTGTTATGATGTGAATAGGTGGGGAAAACCAAGAGGAAGATGTCTAACTCTGAAATGATAGGCATGTTGGCAATCCTCATCAAAGTTATTTATAAAGTAACAGCTTCAGGATAATGTTGTCTTGTGTAGGATTTGACTTAATCTATGGAAAAATAAAAGTATTGACTGGGAGCTCAGATTTCAAACTTGTAAAAATATGATAGACCTTCATTTTTGTTTTCATGATAGAGTTAAGACAGTGTAGTCACAGATATTAAAAGCAATTTTACTTAAAACTTGTATTCTACGTTTTATTTCTACAATACTCTATGCCACTAATACTGTATCATTGTAGGATATCAAACACTTGTACTCATATCTGTTCTCTCCACTGCAAAATGCATTGCTGGAAGGTGGGAATTGTGCCTTTATTGTATTTCCCCAGAGCACAACACAGAATCTTTCACAAGGCAGACAGTAAATATATTACTTGCAGTCTATTGCTTTCTTTGATTTACAAAAACATTCTCATTAGATTAAATCCAAAGCTTAGATAACTGTCCTTATCTCTATGAAAGAAAGTATTGTGACATTAAAAAATTTAAAAAAGCAACTGCTTTACATAAATTTAAAATTAGTATAAATGTGTAATATCTGAACTCATTCAGATATTTTTATTTTATCTATGCCCACAGTTTTATGTCCACAGCGAATTCACACACAGGATTCCAAAATACATATTTTATTTAACTAACATTGCTTCTCAGAGAATGAGGATAAATTTTATGGAAATAACTGGGATAGTACTTTGTCATCACAAAGATAAAGTCCATCTTGTGTGTTCTTTCTTCTAGGATGTACTTTTCAATTTCTCTTTCTAGTTGCACGTTGCTCTAGTCCAGCAACCCCTCCTCTTCAGACTTCTCAAAGGTCTCATGATGTCGTATAACTACAGCTTCCAAGGGACCTTGATGATTTTGTTCCTGTGGGCCTCTCTGTCATCACTTGTGATTTGCTCCTTACCCTGTGCCATACAAAGCTCTCTGAATTGGACTCTCCAAGAAACTATGCTAGACGTTTTCCTTGAATTTTTAACAAATTCCCCTTTGCCCTAAATGTCCTTTACTGTCATTTATTCCTAGAATACTTAAATAATTCTTAAAAATTCAATTTAAACTCTTGCTTAGAAGCTTTACCTCCCTCCCTGAGGCATAAAAAATCATAACTCTCTCAATGTAGCCATTCGGTTTCCTGAGTCCACTTACAGTCTCACATATAAAAGGGCTGTGTTTTAATGTCTGTTTTGATCTGTGTTTCTTTTTCTACTACTACACAGTCTTTGAATCTAGGATTCATTGCTCTGTCTATCCTTAGAAACAAGCATACCATCTGGTATCCAGCAGGTGTTTAACAAATATACGCAGTGCTAATTCACTCATTTAATCTCCACAACAGGAAATGTTCATAAATGAAGATCCTGAGATCTCAAAAGTTTGTGTGGTCTCAGAAGTTGTATGCCCAGAGAAAGGCAGGTGTTCCCTCCCAGTGCTAGGACTCTTTTGTCAATGGAATATCAGAAGAGTCATTATGTTCAGATCTATAGCATAAGATCTATAAGGGGAGGGGGAGAGAAGTCTTTGAGTAGAGATCAGAGAAGGCTGCTTCAAACCGAAGTAAAGGAAGATAAGGGACAAGGCTGAGACAACTCACGTAGTGGTAAGATATTCATAGACATATAGAAAGTAGAAAAATTCTCAAGGAAGACTTGAGTTACAGCCAATCAGAGTCAAAACTCCTTATTGATATTGCATCCCATTAAAACATTCCTCATCCTTTATGTAGGAAGTAGCCAACAGCTTTAACTTTCCTTCTTCCTTGACAGTCCAAATTCAGCGAATGTGTCTAGAGAAGCCATTGTCCCATGTAACCCCTTAGACTTGACATGTGAGGCTGGGAGCCACTTGGAAGCACCAAGGAGTATAATTACCTAGATAGTTAATGATGTGTTAAAGAATTCTTAACTTCCTTCACATATACAGTTAAAAACCAATCTATTTTATAAAAAATGACTTTAGAAGTGAATTCTGGGGCTCTATTCAAGTTATTTAAAAATGACTCTGCATTACCAAAAGATAAATTAGTCATTTCTCTAAGACTAACCAGATCTTCACTTGTAGTTGTTTGCAGAAAGGATCTATGTGAACATCCCAGTTACTTTTCCTGCCATGTGTAAAACTCATTTTTTGTGTGTTCTCCAAACTGTATTTTCTCAACTTTTCTGTCAATAATCTTCAACTTTTCTGTTTAAATTCTATTATCACTAAAAGCCATGTAGTTATTTCAAAGCATAAAAAAAAAATGCTTAAAATATCCCTTAATACCAAGCCTCCTTCAGCAACAGACTGTTCTATGACATCATTCACACTTCCTCTCTTAGGATAATGGCTACTTCCTGCTTATTGGCTCTATAAGCCATCTGGTATACCACAGCCATAAATCTATACTTATTATGTTATAATGTATGTTTCTGCCCATTTATTAAGACCAAACTCTTCAATGTGATAATTGAGGATTTGAGTGGTGTGGCTTTTTTAATTGCATGTTTACTCTGCCCTGATTTGCCCCTTTCCAGCTGCATTCCCCTCACCTCTCACCTACCTTCTTGGATGCTGCCTCCTCTGCTAAACCTTCCTGAACTAATTAAACATTTCACTCTCTGTGTTTTATAGCATACCCACTGTATTATGATAGCATAATTGTGTACCAGTCTTTCTATTGTACTTCCTTTTGATTCTTGAGTTCAAAATTATGAAGAAGGCTTTAGTCATCCATTTATCCCACAAGTATAGAGTGGGAATTAAATGTGTATTTATTAAAGAAATAAGTACGCAAATAAAATAGTGGCTGTGTAGTTTTCATGAAAAATTCTGCAGTCACTCATTCTTTAGTTTTCTGAGATGATTTTTAAAGTTCTTAAGTCCATATCAATAAATCTAAATCAATATAGCTATATCTGTACTATCATCTATCTACCTATCTATAAATCTATCTATACTCTATCTATCAATCAATCTATCTATCTGTCTATCATCTATCTATAAATAGTAGAAAACAAAATGATATTTATATCACTGTATATATTGAAATGAAGTCATGTATAAAAGTTGTAATATCTACATTACTTCTGGAGAATTCGTGGTTACTGTTAATACTGATTTTTTTTAATGCAACAATGCTTTTATTTATTTTTTAAATTAGTTTATTTTTTACACTCCATTTTCCATTCCCTGTGCCCCCTCATCCACCCTCTTACTGATCCATATCCCACACCTCCTCCCCACCCCACCCTGTCTCCACGTGGATGCCCCCAACCCCCAACCCCTACCCCACCTGACCTCTAAACTCCCTGGGGTCTCCAGTTTCTTGAGGGTTAGGTGATGCAGTCCTCTGTGTTGGGGGCCTCATATCAGCTGGTGTATTCTGTTTGGTGGTTCAGTTTTTGAGAGATCTCGTGAGTCCAGATTAATTGAAACTGCTGGTCCTCCTATAGGATCGCCCTTCTCCTCAGCTTCTTTCAGCCTTCCCTAATTCAACAACAGGGGTCAGCTGTTTCTGTCCATTGTTTGGGTGCAAATATCTGCATCTGACTCTCTCAGCTGCTTGTTGGGTTTTTTCGGAGGTCAGTTATGATAGGTCCCTTTTTGTGAGCCTGAGGAAAATAAGGTCCTGCAATAGGCCCAAAGTGGGATCCAGCTCAATGTAAGGTCCCAAGGCCTGACACTATTACTGAGGCTATGGAACACTGAATTTTTATAAGATTTTAACACATAGAAGTGGGTGCCCACAGTGATCTATAGGATAGAACACAGAGACCCCCAATGGAGGAGCTAGAGAAATTACCCGAGGAACTGAAGGGGTCTGCAATCCTATAGGTGAGACAACGATATGAACTAATCAGTACCCCTAGAGCTCATGTCTCTAGCTGCATATATAGCAGAAGATGGCCTAGTCAGCCATCGTTGGAAAGAGATGCCCCTTGGTCTTGCAAACTTTATATGCCCCATACAGGGGAACGCCAGGGCCAAGAATTGGGAGTGGGCGGGCAGGGGAGCAGGGTGGGGAGAGGGTATANGGGACATTNGGGATAGCATTTGAAATGTAAATGAAGAAAATATCTAATAAAATAAGTTTAAAAAAAGATTTTAACATGCCTACTTCTTTTAGATGTTACCTTTAAAAAGTGGTAGATCGCCAGGTGGTGGTGGCACATGCCTTTAATTCCAGCACTGGGGAGGCAGAGGCAGGTGGATTTCTGAGTTTGAGGCCAGCCTGGTCTACAGAGTGAGTTCCAGGACAGCTAGGGCTACACAGAGAAACCCTGTCTTGAAAAACAAAAAGAAAACCAACCAACCAAAAAAAAAAGTGGTAGATCATAAATCCTATCAGCCTTAATTATGGAGTGAAATAATAATGAGATATTGCATATTCACCATGAGTATACTATATAGACACTGATGCGCATAACACACTCATGCACACACATACCAAATTTAAAATTTTAAAGGTAAGATCAACTTCTACCTCTATAGAAAGTTCCCATCAATAATTTTATTATTGTATAACTTTGCTAAAAACCACTCTGGAAACTTTAATCCATAAAATAAAACTATTTTATTTACTATAGCCAACTATTTTATTTCACATCTTATATTACACAAATGACTTCTTTTATTTCAGTTTTTAGCATTCATCGCTAAATGGTAGGAAATGGATAAATGGTAGGAAATTAACTAATGCTAGGCAAAGCTGGCTGTTGATACTGTAGGGCTGTGGCTGGTGAGAATGATACATGCTTCAACTGGAGAGTTTCTTACTTTGTAGAGCTGTAGGTGTTTATTAAAAAAAAAAAATCAGTGCCCTTTCTCCTGTGAGCTGTTTATACTTCTGTCAAATTGAGTTTGCCTCTGGCTAGAATTTTCTCTCTTTCTTTTTCTTTTCTTTTTTCCCAAATCAGTATAATGTATTCTGTATTCTGTGTTCTGTGTTTTATATGTACTTTCCTACCAGAAAGTCAGCTCCCAACCTATTTTTGCAGACAACCCTTTCTTCCATTACTTAATACCATTTCTGAGTAAGGTAGAAGACAAATTATTTACCAATGACTTACCCATACTAAGGTTAGATAATGGAAATTGAAATTATATTGAGTAGACAAGGATTAATTTTGCTTTCTCCCAAAAGTATTAAGTGATATATCATATATAATTGATACTTCCTTTAACATTAATATTCCTTTATTGAAATTGAGTTTAGATTTCACTTGTAAAATCTGTTTACTTTATGTCTTGCAAATCAAGGAACTGTTTATTAAATTTTCATGTTGATCAATATGCATTTGTGGTTGATAAGCAATAGTTGAAGGAGCACACATGTATATGCTCAGTTATCTTTCCTTCCTATTGTATACTCCTTCTTAGTTCCTATTTCTTTAAGTTCTGGGATTGGTGTACTCTCAGCTTGAAATTACAACTCAATCCAAAATAATACAGTGTTTATCTGATTTTTCAAAATGAACAGACTCTCAGGCTGAGTTCAATATTAGGTAGAGCAATTTAAGCATTGGAGTCTTTAATCTCAGTAATGTTACTTCTCAGTCTTTAGCTATCTAGGGGGTTATTTAGCCTTGTTATCTTTCAAAACGTATTTTTCTGTCCCTTCCTCCATCCATGAAGCCAGGTGGCCAGAAGGCCTAATAGCTGGCAGCATTTTTGTCAACAGAATCCAAGCTGTTTCTTTAAAGCAGAATTTCTGAAGCCAAAAATGCCCCTTTCTCTACAGTTCATTTCTAATATAACAAGTCTGCTTTTATTAGAGAAACGTAGTGAATAGAGGGTTCGTGATTCTGGTTGTTTTCAGTACTTCAGAGTGATAGATTATTACGACTATGCAATGTCAGCATTATGGCCTTTAATCTAAATTTGTATGTGTATCTGCACACACTACGGTCTGAGAAAAACAATGACTTTTGCTATATGCATTGTGGTTCCCCACCAACCCCTTTTTGTGGAAAATAATGTGTGTGGTGTGATGTAGGATCAGAGCGAGAGCGAGATTAACATGTTCTTATGAGGCTAGGTATAGTGGTTTTAAAAGGTAGGATTCTTGCATTGACTTGAGCAGAAAATGTTGAAAGTGGAATTTCTGTTTACACCCTGGAAAAGACATGAACAGACTTTCATTTTATCCTTGCTCTGTGTGCCCACTCTTCATTCTTGCTTTATGCATTGATAAAGCAGCCTGCTGTTCTTATTACTTAAGGCTTACAGTAGCCTATTGATTTTGTTTCATGTTATGTTTAAATCAACTGTCTTTATTTTATACTCTCCTAAGGGGTTGTTTTATTTACTGAGTTTCCTTTAGGTCTGAGCCTCACCGTGTAAGACTGATGAGCACCATCAGTTAAGTGACACATGTGCTGTTCATGTTGTCTGGCACATCTTGCCCTAACCATGAATCACCTATAATATTACCCAATCTACTGTATTTCAGGAAAAGCAGAGATTTCTGACAGATGTTCTGCATGAGGTGATGCTGCTTGACGGATTGGCCAGTTCCCATCCAGTATCACAGGAAGTGCTACGGGCAACAGATATTGACAGAGTGTTCGACTGGATCGCATACAAAAAGGTGAGGTAGATAAGAGCCACATGCTAATGAGATTTTTCACAGTTGGGAAAGATGATGTACTTCATGCTGGAAGTCTTTTTTTTTTTTTCTATTCTTTCTAGTGAATGAAAATGGGTTGTAAGTAGGAAAGGAGTTATTAGGTTCATGTCATCTTATGAATAGGCCTGCTGTATAAATGAGTAAAATGGAAATGAGTGTTTGCCAAATATTGCATGGAAATATTAAAAGTATTAATGAATAAATGTTTGGGAACTTCATTTGAAATTGCTGTACAAGTGGCTTTATGTAAATGTCAGGTTTTAGTATTAAGAACGTTGGCCTAACTAGCGACAAACTCTTTGTACCAGTGCTCCCTAAACACTTGATTGACTTATGGAAATGGGTCTAGGTAATTCCAGAACACCTGCATCTTATAAGTAAGTTTTAATGGAGTTTTGGGGAACTAAGCAGGTTTTCCGGATGATATGGCATAGTAAATAAAAATTAACAGGCTTTTGAATGAGTGAGAAACAACTGGACAAGTGACTAGATTCAATTGAGTTTTTTTCACTGCTACCAGGATTAGGATTTGTCCTTAAATCTCTAACTCTTGATTTAATTTTTACATGAGGATATATATGTTAGCCTTGGCATTTACTAGTCACTTACTGGTAAAAATGAGGGTAAGACTCATATTATTTTTAGTGTAAATTTAATTATATTCATTTGAATTTCTATGTAGATAATACTGATTCAGTAATGTCATGACTTTTGAAGAATTACTAAGGTTATTTTGTCTGTGAAATATATTTATTTGTGAGTATTAGAGATAAAAATGATTTATCAGAAGCCCTTGGTATACCAATTAAGCTAATATAAATACTTGGCTTTGTGCTCAGAAATGATTCTCTAAACATTTCCTAGTCAATGATGTAGGTAATAGTGTATAAAGATGTTTTGTTAATTAAAAATGTCATTGCCTTTGATCAAGTAGAGTGTTTTGGATATATGGAGGAATAATATCAATTACAGGCTCATGATACATTTATTATGATTATTCTGATTTTTATATGAGATTGGCTTTTGCTAGGTTTAGTTTGCTATTTATTTAACTTATTTAACGATAGTAATGTTTTAAATATAACCTAGGAAATATTATATTAAGACATTCCAATGTGATGATAATATAGTTAGTTATTTTTCTCACGCCTCATTCTAAAAGGCTATTTCTAAATACTTATTTTACTTTAACATGAGTAAAAACATGAAAATATTATTTTGACCAAGTGTATTATCAGTATACCTTTACATGGAACACCTATACTTTCCCATAGAATTATAATGTTTCAAGATGATTTAAGAGGGCTAAGTCTAGAAACAGCAGTAGGTATGAATATAAGGCAATTTTCAAGCTACAGCCTACAGTTTGTCAGAAAGGCATAGTAGTTTCCCACTATGAAAAACCAGCAACTTCTATTGTGGTCTCACAACTACCATGGAGAGAGTTTCTGATGAACATTTTACTAGTTCTATATCATTTTGTTTCAAGCGTCATTAAAAAATGTAGCCTTTCCTCTAATATTTGAGGTACAATTTTACCATAAATGGAACGTGTTGAAAAAGATACTGTTTGATGGGTGCTAACAAGTCTAGATCATGAGAATACCATGGTAAACCAATGAAGAATATATACATCATGATAAAATCTTCTCAAGCCCATACTAAGTCCCACCTTGTCCACACTGATTATCCCACAATGAATTAGTTTGCATTTCTGGTCGTCTTATAGAAACAGTATATATTGCTTATTTTTCCTTCTTTCCCTCATCATATTTATCTCAAGATACATATACATTGACAATTCATAGGTAGGCAAATAATTTGTTTATTTATTTCACGAAAGAAATGAGTTGTTTCTGAGCCTGATTATTGAGAATAATGCCGCCCAGGCTCTGCATGACCTCAGGCATCTCTGCTAGCTGCAGAGTCCCTATTCCTCGTCTCTGTTCTGCTTATATAACGCAGTGTTGTAATAATGTCTTGTACCTTTCCCAGTTTCCAGAGTTGGGTAAGTTGCACGAGTTTCCCCAGCTTTTTAAATTGTGTTAAATTTTCTCTATATTGCCAGAGAGAAAGTGGATCAAGATGAAATGCCTAGTCAGCAAAGTTGGTCCCTTCTTCCTTGAGTGGCCACTGCACAGTGCTGAGAAACCTAACCGTACACATGTGTTTTACTTTTGGACTTCTTCTGTTACTCTCATCTATGTGCCTATTTGCCTTTGGCATCCTGCAGTCCTGACTGCTGTAGTCTCATAGTTCACCCGTGAAGCAAGACCATGTTAGTCCTTCGGGCTTCCTTTCCAAGTGCTTCATTCAGTCATGGACTTTTGCATGTGCACAGAAGAGGGTCTGTTAGTTCCTACAAAACTTACACTGGGATTTCTAGGATCGATCTGCACTGATCAAACAATTGAGGAAATTGATATCTTAACAATACTGCTTTAACAGATGGAGTAGACTTCCATGCAATTCTGTTAGGTCCTCATTCTGTTTGTGTAGTTGATAGCAATCTTCCAAGACATTTTACCTGTTTATCCTGACTATTTTACATTATGAGATATCAGACATGGTATTTAAATTTTTTTCCTGAGTTTTTTTTTATTTTTTATCTATTTTATTTTATTTTATTTTATTTTATTTTATTTTATCTATTTAGAATAAACTTTATGGAACTGAAGAGATAGCTCAGAGGTTAAGGACATTGGTTGCTCTTCCAGAGAATCAGGATTGGATTCCTAGCACTCACATGGTGGCTCACAGTTATCTCTAACTATATTTCCAAGCTATCTGACATTCTATTCTGGTCATTGAGATCACTGGGTTCATGTATTATATGGCTATACATGCATGAAAACACACACACACACACACACACACACACACACACACACGTCTTTTAAAGTTAGAATTACATAATTACATATTTTTTTAGACTTCAGCATTAAAATAGCTGTCACATTTTTATTATGAATGCTCTATAAAGGTTAATGGAAAGTCTGCCTGTTGTAGCCTTTATAAAATCATGTTTTTAAAAATTTCCACATATGGATACAATGTATCTTGACCATTTCCATCCATCACCTGCCCTGTCCAACTACTATTAAAAACAAACAAACAAACAAACAAAACACAAAAAACAAACAAACAAACAAACAAAAAACCCATTGGTATCATCCTTCTAAAATCATACCCCCATTTGTTTATTTATTGATGTGTATATTTTTAAATTTATCTGTCCTAAGGGATGGCATCACCCATTGCACCACAAAAAAATAAAATAAAAAAAAAAACAAAAAACAAAAAACAAATTCACCAGCGGCCACACTAAAAGAAAAGTAACTTTCCCTCCCCTGTTGGCCATCAGTTGCCAAGAGCTTCTTAGCCAGAAGGAAAGCTGTTGTAGCCCTATTGCAATGCATGTTGTAAGTCTGTATTGGCATGATTTTGTGCAGATCTTGTGCAGTTATGCAGTTTGCTGTGAGTTCATCCGTGTGAAGCATATAATGTCTAAAGGACATTACAAAGCTCCACTCCCCATCTTCTGGCTACTATATTCTTTCTCTGCCTCTTTCATAGTATTCCCCAAACTAGAGGATGGCATTAAAGTAGTAAATATAGTCCAAATATAATATAATATATTTAAATATATTCCATAAATAAATATAGTTGTCCCATCCAAAGTCGCTGTAGCTTATTTTTAGGAGTTCTCCATCGTTAATAACTCACAGGGAGATCATTGTGCCTGGCACTGGGTATCTCTAAATTTTTATAGGTACCCTTTATTGTGTTGTATTGTTTTCCTAGAGTGTCCAGCTTTAGTCAGAATGGGATGAAGATTCAATCAAATCAGTTTCATGTATCAGGAGAGCTCTTTACTTTCTTTATGCTTTTAGTCTATTTATGTCTCAGGTTTAATTGACTGACTTGCAAACTTTCAGCCTTCCATAAGCTGCTGACAAACAATATTCAATCCATATCTTCCTTGTAACCCATTGTCCAAGTAACTTTCTAAATCCAAACCTAGATGTCCTGTACCAGTGTTCAGTGGGTATATTGGTGTTCTTTGGCTTTGGTAATCTCAGTGGGTAGTTATCTCTCTTACTACTGTCTTATTTTTTTATAATGTTTTTGAGCACATCATAAAATGGTAGCTTAGCTTATTCTTTTTTGATTTTCATTATCATTATTATTATTATTATTATTATTATTATTATTATTATTATTATTATTTGGTTTTTCGAGACAAGGCTTCTCTGTGTAGCCCTGGCTGTCCTGGAACTCACTTTGTAGACCAGGCTGGCCTTGAACTCAGAAATCTGCCTGCCTCTGCCTCCCAAGTGCTGGGATTAAAGGCATGTGCCACCATGCCCAACTTAATTTGTGCGTTTAAAAAACTTTTTAAAATGTTTAATAGCTGTCCAGGATAGCAACATAAACTTGGAATTTTCTTCCTGAAAGTCATAAAAATTGAGAACTTATTTTCCTTTTAAAAGCATGGGTTCTGAGTTTTTAATTTAAACTTGACTGAGCTTTGATATTCTCTGTTTCAGGGATTGGTTCTATTTTGTCTGAGATGTTTAGCTTATTGACATAAATTCTGCTTAGCCTTTTCTTACTTATTTAATAGCAACAAAAATCTCCAGTGATTTCAGCCCATTCCAGAAGCTTTTCAATTGGGTATTACTCCTTTTTGACTAGTTGTGTAGCTTAAAATTTATAAGCATTTTTATCTTCTCAAAGAACATTTTAATGCCATTAACTTTTTCTCTTGTTATCTCTTTTATAGATTAACTCTGAAATAATTATTTCCATCTCCTGAATACTTAAACTTTACTTTCTAATCCTCCCTTAATTTTTTTGTAATTTCTTAAGATATAAACTAGGGTTTTTAACACAAAACTCCATTTACCAATTTTAATTTTAAATATTTTTTCCATGAGTTTTCCTCAGAAAGTTATTCCCAGGGAAGGCTTTCAAAGTTTGTTACTTATACTGAGATTTCCATTCCATTCACTTGCACTTTATAATTTTCTGTTTAATTTTTTAACCAACATCAGTTAATTTCTGAGTACTTAGAGTTTGCCAAAAAGGTGTACATTATTTATTTCTGACTTCTGATGTAGAAAGTGAATATACACTGTACAATTAAACCCTTCTTATATTTGTTGAGTCTTGTTTTATGACCTAGAAATTGGTATTACTTGATGCTTTGTCTATATCAATGTTGGTAAGAATATTCTACAAATGCCAATTAGGCTTAGTTTATTGACAGAACTATTTAGGTCTTTATATATTTTCATATTCTTTTTTAAAAATAAATTTGTCTCTCATATATTACATCCCAGTACACCCCCACATCCACCTCCCTTTCTGAGATCAACACCTCCTTTGTTTCTCTTCAGAAAATAGCAGAACTTTTCTAAAGGGATATCAACTGGACATGGCACATAACAGTAAAACTAGGCACAAACACTCATATTGAGGCTGGATAAGGAAACACAGCAGGAGGAAAAGGGTCCCAAGAACAGGCAAAGTAGTCAGAGTCATCACACACTTCCACTGTCATCGCACATTTCCACTGTCATCGCACACTTCCACTGTCTCACAAGAAAACCAAACTACATAGCTATAGCATATATGCAGCGGACCTGGCTCCAACTCACTCAGGGTTCTCGTCTGCCTATTGGTTCATCATGCTTTTATGATAAGCACTCCTCCTCCTCCTCCTCCTCCTCTTCCTTACCAACTCATGATTCCAAAGACTTGGGAAAAAAGAGTCGTTTAGTTACTTGCGTCCTTATCTGAAAAGTAATCTTTAAATGTTAATATAGACAATGAAGATTAGAAACTTAGGCTAAAGTATCAGGGACTCACATTGCTGATTGAGCACCAAACCTTGCTATATGATCAGTATCTTAGTTTACTTCTAGTCTTTAATCAAACTCTTACTACACACACACACACACACACACACACACACACACACACACACATCACACATGTATATATGGTACATGCAGGCTAGGAGCTTATCTGTTGTGGTGTAATTGGCAGGAAATGGAACACCATGTAAATTATGGGGCACATGACTCTGTATGTGTGTGTACACGTATATGCATAGTCATGCTCCCCATAATTTATGAGTGTATATATAATATATGTATATATATGTATGCATATATATATATATATATAGGATGTATTATTTGTGTCTCTGTGTTAATAAATATATATATAAAATGTAAGTAAATATCTATATATTTATGTATATATATATATATATATATATATATATATATATCAATACACATATAATAATGTGCAATATATACTGATCCACTTAGCCTATAGGTGGAACAGGATTTCTATTTTAGGATATCTGAGTGATTACAATGATGATTAGATATAAATAAATAATAATAGTTAATGTTCTTTGACTGTTCAGTCTGTGCTAGAAAATGTGCCAATGTTTTATAACCTAATATTTTAATTCTTATAATCACCATATAGTGCTTTTCACTATTATTATTTTAATTTTAAAGAGACATACACAATGATAGTCAATTGAGGGATGTTTCTAAGAAAATCAGGTTTAATAACTAGCATTCATCACCATTATATTTGATCAGAAAGCTTGGCTGTTGCAATCTTTCCAGCAGGAGCAGACAAGTCCCTGCCTGTATGCTAAGCACTTTCTACAGAGTCCTATAGATGTAATAAGATATGAAGGAGAAAAGTCATATAAATAAATGAGTTCAGAAGCAAGTAGATGTGTACATTTTAAAATAAAGAAATCTAAGTGTAACAGCACATACAATAGGAAAAATTGTGCACTAAACTAATTGATAAATCTGAGGTATAGTAATAACTGTATGAGTGATGAAGTGAGAAATGTAAACCATACCATCAGAAACCAACCTTCAGTTTCTTAGCTGTATCCCTATCAACTTAATGTTTTATATTGGTAGCATCAGACTAGGTTAGTCTACTCAAGTCATCAATATTGTGATCTCAATATACTTAGTTTCCAAGTAGAAACTTTCTCTGTCTCTCAAAAGAGCTCTATCTCATATCTATGAGGATATAATATTATGACTGGCCAATGTAGGCTAGACCTTGTCCTCAGGATTGTCAGGAAGCTCATTCTGTAACGAAGGTTCAGAAATGGAACACCATTGAAATTATTGGGAATGTGAAGGAGCCACATGTGATCACACAAAGATCAAGGGTTTGGGGTAGTAGACTTCAGGCTGGGAAAGCTAGGTTTGAACTAGCCAAGCTCTCCTGGCACAGGGAGCTTGTAGTGAGTTGTGCAGGCCAAGAAGATCCAAAGAAGTGCTTAAAGAAGACGTGTCACAGTTTAAATACTTTTTTAGGATAAAACAACACTATAGATATAGTAGACAAAGAATTAATATGCTTGATCTAGACAATTTAGAATAGAGATGGGAAATGTAAACAGTAGACTTTTTGTAGATATTATACGTAACATTTGGTTAAAAACAATCAGTTTCCCATTCTGTATTCTGTTACTAGTCAACACTAACCTTGGCCCATAGCCAACCCCTCACTGTATTTATGATTATTGGCCTTATCATTCTATATAACTAGTTCCTTAATACTGTCCTAATTATTTCTACTTACATTTTTATTCAACTTGAATTATAATTTCATTTCACTCTAAATAATTTGCAGAGAAATAGATAACAAGAAAATAGAGAGTTATGGAGAATGGAGGTTAGAACTGGTAGGTCAGATACTGATTTTTGTGAAGTTGAGTTGGAAAATTGAAGATCTTTGAAGAAATACTGAGAGATGTTCATCCTGAGTAGTCCCAAGGCTAGTATTAAAGATAACTTCCTAAAATTCTCTTTTAGAACAGAAAACCTATGATAGCAACTGTATGATTAAAAATATAGATCTAATGAAATAGCACATTGCTTTATAATTGGAAAATGAAGAAGCATTTATTGAAAAATATAACAAAAAGTAGCAAGATACTCTTCACAGACAAGAAAGGCTGTGAAAGATGGACTGGGACAGCATCTTTGCTCTAAAAGCACACAGGGAAATAAGAATCAATGACCCAATGACCTGGATGATGAAAGTGAGTGAATGCTCATTAAATTTACATATGATGCCAAGGTGGAAGGAACTGTTGCGAGCTCCAAGAGAACAAATTAGACGATGACTTCAGCATTTTAAATAGGATCCTTTAAAA
Organism: Mus pahari; assembly: GCF_900095145.1. Taxonomy (NCBI): domain Eukaryota; kingdom Metazoa; phylum Chordata; class Mammalia; order Rodentia; family Muridae; genus Mus; species Mus pahari. The sequence goes on from NC_034598.1 coordinate 61,871,084, forward strand.
GCAAGAACAGTTTTTCAGAAACTCTTCTGTGAGTTGGTTTTATTTGGAAGATATACAACTATTACATAGTATAAAAAAGAGAGGGATTTGTCAAGTAGAGAAAATATGCAAGAGCCTGGTGACCCCACTATTTGAAAAGGAACTAGTAATAGAAATTCATTGTTTTGGGGATTTTGCTGATGTATTCTACAACTAGAATCTGACAAAATATTTTTATGGTTCTGACATCCTTTGACATAGGGAAGACCAACCAGGCTCTTTTCTGCATCGTCTTTTGATATCTAAGAACCTTAACCACTATGCTATCTCAATGAAGCTATGATGGATACCCAGAGAGAACATGTAGATAGGATGCCTTCTGTTGTAGTAAAACTATGTCTTCCTTTAAAAATGTAACCAAATAGCCAATACAAAGCCTAAGAAATTAAGCTAATGGCTCTAATTAGCATTAGTGTAATGGGGGATCATGCATGACCTTTAGTGAGCTGCTACATACACTCAACTTTTGTCAACTACTTCACACGTATCACACCATTTATTCCTAATGGAAACCTTAGGATCCATGCAATTTCACTTATTGTGAACACTGAGGTTTAGTTCCATGACCACCAAGGGTCATGCTTCTATCAAGTGGCTAAGACAATATTTGATATAAATGTAAGATTCAGTTCTGGGCCTGTATCTACAAAATAGTCTACATGTGACTATATTTTAAAATGAGTTGTGGTGTGAACAATTTCTAAATGTAGCAACTTCAGTTTCTTAGGTCACTTTCATCCCCTCACATCCTGATTATCTGAAATCCCACTTCTGATATCAACTCTTTCTAAAACTTCTGACTTCTCACTTTCATCCCTATGGCATACTTGTCTGGATCAATGCCAGACTTAAGCAGAGGTATCTTTTGATGGAGCACACAGAGAGCGCTTTCTAGAACCAAGTCAGATTGTACTTCTTTGTGGAAAATTCTATAAAGACTGAAGTCAGTGTAACAATAGCACACAAGGTCCTTCTCCTCCCTGCTTATGCTATACTGAGCCCCATGGAGTTCATGTCTGTTTTCCCATTGATGTCTATTCTCTATCAAACTCCACTCACACTAGGCTTTTGGTCTACTTATGTCTTCTATAGATAATATTGTTTTTCCCAACTATACCCAGATTGCTCTTCATGGAAGCTTTACTTACACTTCACTTTCTAAAAGAGACCTTACACTTCACTTTCTAAAAGAGACTTCACCAAAAAGCAATGTCCTCATAGTTATTTTCCTTCCTTCCCTTTATTTTAATCCACTTGCTCTGCCCCATGATCGTGGTCACTTTCTAATACATTACACATGTGTCTAGTATTATGTGTGTGTCTCACCCATTTAAATATGAACTTTATAAAATGAGACATCTATGTCCAGATTTATATATATATATATATATATATATATATATATATATATATATATATATATATAATTAGTATACAGTAGGCGCTCTGGATATGTATCTCTTGAGCTAAATTAAAGAAGTTGTCAGAGAAGCCACCGTGGTAAATATCTGCAGTCTCAGCATCTTGTGGGAGCTGCGATCAAAAATTACTGAAATTTCAAGCCCAACCTGGTCTATGCAGGAAGTTTCAGGCCAGCTAGTGTTATGTGGCTTAGCCCTATCTCAAGAATAAAATAAAATAGTAGAAATATTATTATGGTGTTTCCAAGGTAAAGATGACTTTTGTTTATTGGAATTGAGAAAATTGAAGCCCCCTAAGGAGTTCAAGCACAACAATACATGAGTTTCAGAGGAGTAGGGAATGATGACTTGGTCAGTCATTCTCTTCTCTGACGTGTTCTGTCTTGTGCAGTTTGACTGTGCTGGGGTTTATAAGACCTCTTTTCTTTTTCTCTCTTCATTCTTCTGCCTCACGCACAGTCATCCTTCCACTGACCAAACCTTTCCAGTTCTGACTTTTCCAAACTGATTCTCCCTCCATTCTTTAATTTCTTTGTTTGTAATCCACTAATACTACTGTACATGACCTTATCACACAAATCACTATTTTGGCCTCTTTAGCACATTCATAAATGGTGTAGAGTAGCTGACATGTTCATGGATTGACGATAGCACCTGCGATCCTTTCTGTAAAGATAGACTTTTAGTTATACAGAGTTCAATAATAGCTAATGATAGCATTGGACGTTCTTTGAGGAACTGCCAGGAAGCACCTAGTATCTTCTTTAATCTCTCATCCATTAAGGTAAATGGTATTATCTCTAAGTCATATAGGAGTAAGCAGAAGCTTGGAGAATTTAGTGATGTGTTCAGGCTCCTGGGTGTCAGAGTGGAAATTCATATCTCAATTATAACTCAGGATCTTGTTCTACTAGAATACTTTTCTATTGTGATATTGCTGTGTTAGGAAACAAAATTGAACTTGCAATCTTTTCAGACACAGCAGGTAAGGAATTTTTTTGTGAATCAGACACTAATGTTTTAAGGTAAGTAACATTTTGACAGACAAATAAAATAAGTCTTATAAAATCTGGGAAATAATAATCAGTGGCTATGGTCTTCTCATTAAAACATGAACAAGCTCAACGACTAAAATAAGATTAGCCAAAGGAGAAAGAGAAGAGAGAAAAAGAGGGCAAGAGAGGGGTGAAGAAAAGAGGGGGGTTAAAGGTAGTTATGGAGGGAGGGAGGGAGGGAGGGAGGGAGAGANANAGAGAGAGAGAGAGAGAGAGAGAGAGAGAGAGAGAGAGAAGCATAAAAGATGAGAGGAAGTGAGGAAGTGGGAGATTGATTTAGAAGCATTTAGAGATAGAGTCTGTCAGGAAAAGCTAAGAATGTACAACATACACATGAATTCCCTGGAGGCTACAGGGCTAAGAGGTGATTCCATAATTGGTGCTAACGTATAAATGGTCATTATAGCTAGCCTGTTCACCACTTTTCTGTCAACATCAAGGTCAAAGCAAGATAAATGGTCCCAAATTACAGGAAGACATCTCAGTTAATATCAAAAAGAACTTCTTGACATAAAAGGGAATTAAGTGTTTCAATAGGAGCCATAGAAAAATTTTTATTCTTTGATAGTATTTAAGAATAAAATAGAAAAATCTGCCCTCAAATTAGCTAACTAAATTAGAGGACTACTCAAAAAAATTCCTTCTGATCTTACTTCATAGTGAATAATAGATAGTGGGATAAAAATTCATAGTTTCTGAAATTAATTTTGCATTCACACATTTATGTGTGAAAAACCCAGATTCTCTTTTGGCCTTAAACACAGATATATGAATGGCCAAGAAAGCAACTACTCCCTTCGTAGGTAATATTATAAAATCTAAAGCTAATCCCCACCCATCTCTGAAGGGTCTACTGCTCATCTGCTACAAATCATCAGAAGAATTTCTGCACTGAACATACTTGCCTACTCCCTGACCTTTGTCTCTGCTTTGTTCCTGGCCAGGGGTGATGTTAAAATGTCTTTCTTTTATGACCTTGGAAAGAAAATGTGCAAAGTAGGAAGAGATAGTTATATTGACTTTTTTTTGATAAATGCCTTTACTACTTCCTGGTAAATTATTAATTTGTGCATTTGGCTGATGGAAGGGAAGTGTCTTTCACATATGTGCTTGACAGATCCATCACTGCTCGAATGTATTTTTCCTTCTTTTTGTTCTCATTAAAAACCCAATACTTCAGACATTCTATTTTCTGTATTTCACATACATGTCTGCCTATTAAATGTTCCTTTCTGATTTGCCATCTAAATGATGAAACTGAAAGAAAAAGTATGAACTTGATGAAAATAGGCATCCAGTTATTCAATGGTGTGACTGCTCAATTAATACTATTCCGAGGAGGCTTACTTTGGGGCATCAAATTCGATTGTTGATACTGATGATTTAGATTGCTGCATATGGTTTTGTCTTTCTTACTGTGCTGCAATGCCTTAGAAGGGGCAACTGTTGGCTTGGGCTTTATTCCTCTTCTCTTTTCTGTGAAAGACTAGTGGTCACTGGTTTATGAAGCCTAGGCCCAGAGCAGGGTGGGTCCTTGCAGACATTCACCTTATGAGTGACTGCTGCTGCTTTTGCTGTCAAGTAGAGTTCTTCAGTGTATTGGAAAAAGCACAATTTGGATGACTTTCACAATGGCTCAGACATGCTAGTTTCTACCAACAGTTATAATTAAGAATAGAAAACATTCAATTAGTATAAATGGAACTATAAAAGAGTATTTCATTTCTGAAATGTATTCACCGTGCAACTGTGTGTCGCTCTAATCCCATGGAGCTTGGAGGCTGCTTCAGTGAGTGTCAGGAAGGAATCGGGCTCCAGGTTACCCAAGGTCATTCATGCAAGTGCTTTGTGAATTTCAAGTGGTTTTATAAAGAATATTGAGAGAGACATGGCAAGAGATGAAAACTGAAAAGAGTCAGAGGAAAGCCACTGTATATTTCTCTAGACTAGATTTAGAAAAGGTAAGGTTGGCTTCGTGTGTCTAGATTTTTCTTTTTCCAGGATGATAGGATTCTGCTATATCTACAAGGAGAAAAGCCAATTTCAAAGGCTAAAGAAGCAAGGTCCTAGACTTATAGGCTGTTCTACTGATCAAAAACACATGAAGAAAGAAAAGGGAAAACAAGAATGGTGTCTTTATATTACAAAAAAGGTTATTTATAAAAGCTGCAGATTTTATTTTGGATATAGTGTTGACAAATGTCAGATATAAGATTGGTGAAGAACTTACCTCATTATGCAGGTTGCCATTTTGTCCTATTGACAGTATCCTTTGCCTTGCAGTTTTCAATTTCATGAGGTCCCATTTATTAATTGTTCATTTTAGTAACTGAGCTGTTGTTGTCTGTTAAAAAAAGTTGCCTCCTGTACCTGTGCAGTCAAGGGCATTCTCTACTTTCTCTTCTATCTGATATAATGTATCTAGTTTTATGCTGAGGTCTTTGATCCCCTTGGACTTGATTAGATGACAAGAAACCAAATAATCCCATTGAAATGGGTCACAGAGATAAACAGAGGGTCCTCAACAGTGAACTCTATGATGACTGAGAAATACTTAAAGAGATGTTCAATATCCTGGGTTAGGAGAGAAATGCAAATACAACTACTTTGAGATTCCATCTTATACCTTTCAAAATGTCGAAAATAAAAACTCAAGTGACAACTCATGCTGGTAAGGATGTGGAGCAAGAGGAACACTCTTATATTGCTGGTGGAAGTGCAAACTATTCAACCACTCTGGTAATTAATTTGTCAATTTTTCAGTAAATTGGGAATAGTTCTACCTGGAGACCCAGCTATATAACTCCTGGGCATGTACTCAAAAGATGCTCTACCATTCCATAAGGACACTTGCTCAACCATATACATAGCAGCTTTTTTGTAATACCCAGAAAATGGAAACAACCTAGATATCCCTCAAATGACAAATGGAAAAGAAAAAAATGTGATACATTTATACAATTGAGTACTACTCAGGTATTTTAATAAAATGACATCATGAAATTTGAAGGCCAATAGATGGAATTAGAAAATATCATCCTGAGTGAGGTAACCCAGACACAGAAAAACAAACATGGCAGATATTCACTTATAAGTGGATAATAGCCGTAAAGAAGAGGATAGCCATGCTATAATACACAAACCCAAGAGAACCTAAGTAACAGAGGGTACCTAAGAGAGGATGCTTGAATCTCACTGAAAATAGGAAAGAAATTAGACGTAGGGGATAGGTGGGGAGTGGGGGACTTGCTGTGAGAGTGGGTAGGGTGGGAAACAGGTGGGTTCAAAAGTGGGGAAGAAAGAGTGACCCTAGGCCAGGCTTGAACTTCTGACACCTCAAAGCCCAGAACAACTAGACCACCCCTGTTCTAACAGGGCTAATAATGCCATTCATCATGGGTATCGGGGGCGATTTTCACTCAAACCACCACAGCAATATTACATGTTACATTTAAAATTCAGAAGGACTAGCCACTCCTCTTCCTACCTGGGGTTAGTTTATTAACATCCGTCAAAACGTGAGCCCAAAGTTTATCTAGCTCTGTCCTTAGTACTTATACTGACAAAGCACCGAACAAATTCTTTATTAACAAAGACAAGCTTCAAACAGGCACCACGTTGGCTGGTATAGATATAATTCTATCTTGCAACAACAGTTCAATCTTTTACCAAGTCAGTTTTGTTACTGCTTAAGGTAAATACATTACTTCCTCTTAAAATGTTCAAAGCTTATCTTGGGCACACTTTTGCAGAATTTTTTCATTGATTCTTTTAGGATGGGCAAAGTACAACCTGATGATTTACTGAGGAAGTTACCCAAGGGCTGCAAGCTTTGCATTCTCTATCATAGCAGTGTGACTTAGGTCCTCATGCACATCGAAAATCTTGCTGATTTTTTTTTGCTTCTAAAAACATAGGATTCTTTCTTTCCTTCTTTCTTTCTTTCTTTCTTTCTTTCTTTCTTTCTTTCTTTCTTTCTTTCTTTCTTTCTTTCTTTCTTTCTTTCTTTCTTTCTTTCTTTCTTNTCTTTCTTTCTTTCTTTCTTTCTTTCTTTCTTTCTTTCTTTCTTTCTTTCTTTCTTTCTTTCTTTCTTTCTTTCTTTCTTTCTTTCTTTCTCTCATACAAGTACTATAAGGCTTGAGTGTGATTTTATCTATCCTATTCTTGAATTTTAGGAAGACAGAGTTTCTTCTCCCCCATCCCCTAATTACTGAATCTGGCTTTTGTCTTAAGGTCATTTTTCTAAAGCAGGAAAATTTGAGAATAGTTTTCATTGTTTCACATAGGTAGAGAAAGAGGAAGAGGCCGAAGGTAAGAAGTTTGACGGGAGGTCTCCTGCAAAGTCATTGCCTTAAAGGCCTGAACCTTAGCACATGATGACCTAGAAATAAACCTTCATCCTTAAGAGACCACAAAGAAACTCTGTTGTGAACTCTGGTAGCTGGTAAGGAAGGGAAGAAAAAAACCTTCTGGAAAATTTCAACTCTATACAAGCTTCAGCTTGTGCTGGAGCTCAAATGAAGTCTGCCTTAGTGCATTGCAAACCCCAGGCCAAGATTTAATTTAAAATGCTTGTCTTGTCCCAAGATATCCCTATCCTATATACCATCCAGATCTAATATAAATCTTTCCTAGAAAAATCCACCTTCTTATGACATCTCAGATTTCCAAAAATAAATATTAATGAAAACAACAGTTTATCATAAAAAAATCGCCTGTCATATAAAGAACACATTCCCCAAACATGCTCCAGAAATGACAGAAATATTCATACATATATAAGGCAATGCATGTGCTATATAAAATGTAGTGTTAGTTCATTAATAAGCTGAGAAAATGAGAAATATGTGAGATGATTTAAAAAGCTGACTAGGATTGCTAGAAATGGAATTTGTGTATGCTGAAAAATGTATGTACAAAAAGTGGGCGTGCCACAGATTCAAATGCTAATGTTTTGACATGAAGTATGTATATGTATGAATTGCCACATTTGTTGAAGATTCCAAAAACAAATGTCATTAACAAAGAAAAGCTAAAGATACAACTACGAAGTAGGAGACAGAATCTTGAGGATACCATTCGGAGCGTTGCACTCAGAGATAGTGATGAGACATAGACAGGCATACAGAAGCCTGGGTGGGAAAATGAGAATTCATGACCGAACTTTACTTAACTTTTCTAACTATTCCTTCTTTGTTAAATTAATCATTCTGAGCACCGGAGGATAATACCTTTCTGCACAAAACAGCTGCATCCCTAGAACCATAAGATGTTCATCGTAGAGCAAAGAATCTTACCTGTTAACAAACCCATGCTTTATCAGTTTAAAACCTGTTGCAATGTGTGTCTACCTACCTGCCTGCCGTCTGTCTGTCTGTCTGTCTGTCTGTCTGTCTGTCTGTCTGTCTGTCTGTGTGTCTGTCTGTGTGTCTGTCTGTGTGTCTGTCTGTCTGTCTGTCTGACAGAGGTACATGAGCATGTGGAGGTAAGAGGACAACTTTAAGTTGTTTTTCTCCTTCTACCACGTGGATTCTAGGGATCAAATCCAGTGTTAGGCTTAGAAGCAAAAGCCTTTTCCAACTGAGACATCACCACAGACCCCGTTTTATCACTTTTATTTTCACTCATATCATTTCCAAAACTTGAATAAGGTAAAATTGTAATAGTAACTTCAAAGGCTACACTTTTTTCTTCTTCTTAATTTCAGTAGGTATTATTTACTAAGGGTTCATGGTTCCTGGTACCTTGCACCATCCTTTTGAAGAATTATAGCAAGCTAAAGCCTCAAGTACTTTTCCCAAGTTCATACAGCTTTAGAAGGAGCACTAGCAAGATTTAACCCTATCCTGTCCAATCTATGTTCTAACATATGTGTGATTGTTTGGGCACAGAGTCAATATTACCGACTTTTGACCTGGAGAATTTAAAGCATTTATTCCAAAGAGTTTTTCTTCATGAAACCATTTAAAACTTCTCTCTCTTTTTATAAATATGTATTTTTATTTTATGTGTATTTGCCTATCCTCTGGAACTAGAGTTACAGATATTCGTGAGCTGCCATGTGGTTGTTGGCAATTAAACCCTGATCCTTTGGAAGAATAGCCTGTGCCCTTAAATATTTAGCATGAAAAATAAATGTAAGCAAAGTAATTGTGGTTCCTTACTGTTTAGTAGTCATACTGTATTAAACGCTTGCATGTTTTTAAAGCACAGGTTCTTGCTATGCAGACCAGGCTAGCCTTGAACTCACAATGACCCAACTACCTTTGCCTCTCAAGTGCTGGGATTAACTGCATGCCTCACAAATCCAAGGTAAACCCTCCTCCCCAAATTTCTCAGATCTTTAAAATTTATTTTTGATATAAAATTTTTCCTTAAAAAAAAAAACATAGCAAGAAGTGTGTTGGACAATTTTTATAGTCTATTTTTTTAAGTTTGAAATCTAATTATATATCTCTCCTTCCTTTCCTTTCTCCAAATTTCTACATATACCACTTTGTTCTCTCTTCAAAATTCATTGCTTCTCTTTTTAATCATTTTACACACACACACACACACACACACACACACACACACACACACACACCTGTGTGTTAGTTTTAAACAGAATTCTTGGTTCAAGGCTACCACTTTCCTGTTGGAAATCATGATTAGGATGCTCCTGTCTGTCTCCAGTTGTTCTCCTCAAGTTGACCTACTGACTTGATCCCTTCCTTGGCATCTAGTTATTAGATAACACTGATAGAGAATTTTGGAGCATCATAGTACACCCTTGTATGAGATGAAAACCTGGTATGCACCTGACTCTCCACATTCCTGAGAGCCTGTTGTCCCAAAGCTCACACACTGATGACCTAAACTGTTGCTCTCTCCCTCTACAGCAATGTCTTCCCAATTCTACTTACGCTTACTCTGAACTAAGTATTTCTGCTTTCCACTTTTGCTTCAGAAAACATTATTTTTTATTTGCTTTTTAAAATAAATTTTATTAATCAAAGATCCCCAAGTTGTAAATATATTAAAATCCCTCCAATCATTGAAAATCAGAAAACAGTCTTACAGCATCAAGATCCAGTGATTTGCCCCCCCCCCCCCATCTCTGTTCTACATCTTTAAAGTGATCCATCTTCAGGTTGAGACGTGATGGGGCCAGGATGGAAATTTGGTATGACTGACATAGAATTTTTTTGTTTTATTTTTGTAAGAAATGAGAACAAAGAGTGAACCACTTGTTTTTCCCTTTATATGTATCACATCACAGGTAATGTTAGCTTTAAATTGTTTCAAAATTTCAAAATTAAGGAAGTTTTTTTTTGCTTGTTTGTTTGTCTTGATATATATATATATATATATATATATATATATATATATATATATATATATACAACCAGTGTTTCTTATATTTGGCAGATTGGGGAAAGGTGGGTTTATGCAAGAACCAAGGTTTAGAGCATTGATAAATGGACCTGTGATATAGATGTTTGTTAGGAGAGTGTTAAAATTTCTTGTAGGTCTCACGGGGGCGGGGGGGGGGAGACCACAGCGTATTTTTAGGAGAAGTTTGTTTTATGGAGCTGTTCCTCTCAAACTGTTTTGTGGATGCCGTTTATATGATGTGTGTTTGGTTTTTGGAGCCAGAGTATCACAGTTGTAGCCAAGGTAACCCTTCTACCTCGGCCTCCCTAGGGCTTGGAGTGTGTGGATTAAAACTAACAGGATCTCTAAGAGTTTAACTTTCCCTTTAACTCTAAACCTCATGGCAGCAAACTTTAAATGCAAAGGTTAAACAATGAGTTTCTCATATACATCTGCTGAATCCATTACAGTAAGATTACCTTGAGATAAAAATGCAGGCTCATTCTTTCTTTCTGTTCCTGAGCAACTACTGACAGGGGCATTTACTCCGTGATAAATGGCTGGCTGCTTTCGTTCTCCAGATGATATGTGTTTGAGTTTTGAATGTCTCTAGGGACAGGATACATCTGTGCTTTGCCACACTGGAAACAAAGCCCAAAAGCTGGCGGGGGGGGGGGTGGGGNGGGGGGGGGGAGCGATCCTTCTGTTTTACAAACAGAGGTGGCTGTGGGCTGTTCCTCACTGGCTGACTTCTAGATGTTATCTACTCCACTTGCCATTGCCCTCTGCAGCACAAAAGCATCCGAACTGAACTTATGACTTGTCTCTTTCTGGAGAAAAAGCAAAAGAAGAGATAATCCATTTATCAATGAAGTACACGAAGGGGTAATTTATTTTCTTGAAGACAGGTAAAAGTGGTTTGATCAAACTTGAATCTGAGTGTTTCATTCCTTTTGTAAACTTGCCCTGAGGATGAGATAGCAGAGGGGAAGATTGAGGAAGATCATACTCAAGACATTATTTCTCTTACCTTGCAAATGGAAGTACAGTAAGAAATGTTTTAGAAGACAACTTATATCATGTATTAAATCCAACAACGAAGATTCAAAACTGTCATTCAGTTTTCATGTCCTTCCCCTAAAGGAGTCATGTTTCTTCCTTGCCCCTTTATAATAAGGTGGATATTACTGGTAACATGAAATTCAGACCTCAATGGGTGTATTTCCTGTCTGGATTAATTGCAATGATTGAAACACCAGTTTTCTGGTATTCTCTTGTCATACATGTTTTATTTGTTATGGATTGAGTAGGATGGTAAATTCTGTTTTATAGCATAGCAGAGTTGAGAAGTATGCCTTTATTCAATATTGTTCTTGAACTCAATGATGGTCCTTCTGTGTAAATAATCTCATTAGCCTCTTGTGTGAGCCCATCCTTGAAGAATTCCTCATATGGATGCTTAATGAAAAAATAGACTACAATTTTGTCCTTGTCAGTGGTGTCGGAACAGAGGAGTCACAGCTGGATAAAGCTTCACGGAGACATTGTGTCTGAATGAGTAAGCGGCTTACACATCTCAGTTTTTATAGAAAATAAACACAAATGACAGTCTTGAGCCTATATGAAGGACAGGCTTATTTATGATCTGTCTAGTAAATCTCATTCATGTGGAACATATACCCACGATTCCAGAGATCTGACCTCCAAGTCTAAAGTCTTCTTGACTTGAATTTCCTTCATTTTACCATGGACCTTGTTTTTAATTTGCTGAACAGTTTTTATTTATGCACCAAAGCCAAAACCTATACTGAATCATATTTTTATCCTGGAGGTTCTTAATTAGATCAATAAGCCAAGGATATTTTCATAAAGCATAGGAATACAGTATGCTCTGATGTTTCCTCTTAATATTATTTAGAAAAATGAAGTCACGTGCATGTTTTATAACAATAAAAATAAGGTCGCAGGAATCTATAATTTCTATTTACTCTAGGAATAAAATAATTTTGGTCTTTGGACGTATGTGTTGCTATTTCTTTAACATAATATTTTTATTAGTTCTTCGACAGTTTTGTGTACGTGTACACTGTGTTTAGGTAACATTCACACCCTATTTTTTTCCCTTAATGCCTATTAGATCCACCCTCCCTCTTTTTATATTCTCTTTTTAGATGGCTTAGTGAGTCTAATTAGTACTGGCCATATATACATCAGATAATGGTCGGCTTATCAAAGATTGCCCCCCTAAAGGAAATTGATACTGCTTCTCTTAGCAGCTATTATGTGTCAATATCTTTTCAGGTACACACCAAGGCCCTAGAGATCTTAAGTATACTGCTCTTGTTATATCCAAAAGACACTGTTTTATTTTGGTCTTGACTAGTTGTAAACTTTTGTGTTGACTGATGTCCACCATACACAGACACTTCTCTAATGAATATTGAAAACTACACCAATCAATTGGTATCAAGATAGGCATTTAGAGGGCAGTTTGGTGATATGTTCATTTATCTGTTCACCTTGGGGCCAGGATCCCCAGCCAGTTCTTAGTCAGAGTTACAATACCAAGTGTGAGTTTTCTTCTGCAGTGTAGGGTTCAAATCCCATCATAAAGAAATTGCCTGCTTCCATAATACGGATGCCACTAATGCACCCCTAGGCACTCTGTCAGTCAGTTATTTTAGCTTGCAGACTTTACAGACAGAAGAGAATGCTGGGGACTTTACTTGGTCAGCAGCTTTTAGGAGTATGAAAGCTAGCCAGCATGTAGGGAACTCTCTGGTAAGTACTGGTTTGATTTCTGCATGTCCTATAACCATAGCTTACTTTTATTTACCACCCATAGCCTTTGGTAAGAACCATATTTCCCACATAGAGTAGGTCCTTGTAAGCTCTGGGAGAAGAAGCTTGTAAAAGAGTAAAATTTCATACGGCTTTTAAAAATATCCTTTGTGTTATTATTCCTCTTTCCACTTTACCTTTTGTCCTGCTCCCCCACCCTCCGCTGCACTTAAATCTCCCACACTTCCTTTACCACTTCAGATTATTTAGATCCCTTACTTAGGATCTTTCGTCCTCTGCTGTGAAAGCCTATTTGGTACTTAAATAAAATAATGAGATGACAGGCATCCGGAACTCACGTGCCTCCAGCACTTCATTCACTGTGTTCTCAAGCTAGAACACTGCCAGGTGTAATGCCGCTCAAAGTGGAGTTGGAGGTGAACTGTGGCAGAGAACAGACACCTTGACATAGTACTCACATAGTCAAAGAAAATTTGATGGGCGATTACAAGAGCGGACTTCACAGTTTTTGCTGAACGACTTTGCAATTTCATTTCTAAAAGAGTAATTTCAATTATTACTTATCTCCAACAGAGCCTTTAAATACAATTGTTGTCCCAACAGCACAACATAAATTCTAGGATTAGTAAACAACCAAAAGGGGACTGGAAACAGGAAGTAATATTTCTATACTTCTACCAATCAGCAGTAAAAATTAATAATCACCCATGGTATGAGTTGCTAAGAAAGAGAAGTTTTAGCAATACACACTTGAAGAGGAGGGTATTTTAAAGATCAATCCCATCAAAGGTACAAGGGCAGAATCTACTTGTTCCTGAATCTTCAGAACCTGGAACACTATGCATTATTTTGAAGAAACCATATGCTATATATCGTTGCCTGCATAATTAGTTCTTAGGTTTTGTTCAACTAAATCCAGTCCCATTATTTAAAGAGAATGATGCCTTATTGCATGTTAGACAAAATTTAGGGTAATACTTCATATTTAAATGTATCTAATAGTCAGTTGTAATGATTATATTAAGCTTTTAATTTCTGACATTTGTTTGCATATGTCATGAGCATAGTTTTAAAATATTGCTTTCATAGCAAGTTTAACATAACACATGTTTAGTTCATGAACATTAATTCTTTCTGCATTTTTCTTAATGCTCTAAAATTTATATAAATTTCCAGCTATGATAGTTTACCCATCACAGGGAATAATTTCACAATAAATGATGATAGTATTTTTTGGCTGATATTCAAAAGCACAGATGATATTGACATCTTTGAAGATATTTCTCAGTGTGGTGTATTGAAACTTCTGAAAACAAAATTAACCCCCCTTTGTCTATTCAATGCTGATTTGTGGAATTTCAGGAAGTAGAAAAATTAAAATAAATATTTTGGAATGAATATTACTTGTCCTCCCTATAGGTAGGATTACAGTCATGACACACATCTCATCTGGTCTTTAGACATGAGTTCCACACAACCACTTTACCGGCAAACCCATCTTCTCAGCTCCCACTAAAAAGTTTTTAAAAAGAAATGAAAATTTATATTTTATCACTATTCTATAACCATTGTTAATACCTTTGTATTTTAGTATAAGCTATTCTATATTAACAACTATGTTGATTTTTTTAATGTTTTTATTAATTCTTTGAGAATTTCATAGTGTATGTTTTGATCATACCCATCCCTTTTCCCTGACCTATCCCCTATCTTCCTACCCACCCAGTTTTATTCCTCCCCTTTTTCAGCTCATCAGGTCAACTTTGTGTTAGCCAGCTACCCCTGGTGTTGGCTCTTCCCTGAAGTGTAGTTGTCACCAGACATCACCACATTGATTGACTTTCTCTATCCCAGCAGCAATTGAATGCTAAAACTCCTCAGCTAAGGATGCAAGTGCGTGCCAACCTTCCCTGTTCCATGCGAGAACTTTGTCTGGCTTGAGACGTACAGGTCACGTGCATGCACCCACAACCACTGTGAGCCATATATGTATCTACCCTATTGTGTATGGGAAATACTGTTTTCTTCAAAGTCATTCATATCCTCTGGCTCTTTTAATCTTCTCAATTACTCCTCCTATACATAGATCCTTCAGCCTTAAGGAGAGCTGTGTGGTGGAATACCACATCTTGGACTGAGATTTCTGAAATCTTTATTCCCTCCAAATAAATGACGTATTTCTCATCACATCCTTGTGTTTATGAGACCTGGTCAGGAGATGCTGGTGTGTAAGGCATGACACATACATTTCCCAAGTTAATTTTTTAGGCTGATGAACAGGGGAGACCTATGTTTTTCTTTCCTCAATGTCTACACTCCTTTATTCCTCTTTATTTTCATATGATGACTCTGCTTCTTTCTTTTATGGAATAAAATAAGCAATAAAGGAGTTAGTGTCCTCCCTCCTCCCAAGCAGCTAGCCTGTCAAATGCTGAGTTTCATTTCCGTGGCTCTTTCTTGAAGTGGATGAGTGTCATGATATGACAATCTCTCCACACTGAGCTGGACCCTTCCTGCTGTCTGCTTGTGTGGAATTGCTCCTCTTGTAACTCATATGTTCTCCCATCTCTACTGAATCACTTCAGTCTGTATAAGATATTACAATATTTCCATCACGCTAAGAAAGTTCCTCGACTTGCCTTTCCTAATCATTGCACAGTGTCCTTTCTTTTAATATCACGGTGATCATTGTTACCCGTTGACCAAGTTTCTTCTAAGTCAAAAATCAATTCCACATTGAAAGCAATTATTAGCCTTCATCCCAATTGATTCACTGTCTGAAGCACTTTTATAGCAATGAACATTCTCCACACAGACACTGTTTTGGATTGTTACTCACTCACTGGCTATTTCTTCATTCTTTTTCTTATTATCAATTAGACTGATTTTTATAACCTCCCATTGTTGAGAAACACAGGGCTTTTCTTTTCTTTTTTTCCCCAGGTTTCATTTGTCTTCTTTATCTGCACTTACTCCACATGGTGGTCTGCCTATCATACTCTAAACTTTTTCCTGAGATTCTACATTTCAAATCTCAGCATTTTGTACTCAGGACTCTTCTTTACTAGAGAGCTATGCTGAAAATACCACTGTATTCTTTCTCGATTATCTTTTATTTCCCCTCATTTTTAATTGGTTATTTTATTTGTTTACATTTCAAATATTCCCTTCTCAAGTTCCCTTCTGCAAGCACTCATTCTCATCTCCCCTTCCCTGCCTCTATGAGTGTGCTACCCTACTTACCCACTCACTCCTACCTCACTGCTTTAGCATACCCCTATTCTAGGGCATCGAGCCTCCACAGGACCAAGGGCCTTCCCTCCCACTGATGCCAGATAAGTCAATCCTCTTGCTACATCTGGGCTGAAGTCATGGGGACCCCTCCATGTGTACTCTTTGGTTGGTGGTTTAGTCCGTGGGAGCTCTGGGGTAGGGGACTATGTCCAGTTAGTTGACATTGTTGTTCTTCTTATGGGGTTGCAATCCACTTGTTCCTTCAGTCCTTTACCCTAACTCCTCCATGAGGTCCCCAGGCTAAGTCCGATGGTTGGCTGCAAACATTCACATCGATATTGGTCAGGCTCTAGCAGAGCCTTTCAGGGGACTGCTATACTAGGCTCATGTCAGCAAGCAATTCTTGGCATCAGCAATAGTATCTGGGTTTGGTGTCTGCAGATGGGATGGATCTCTAGGTGGGGCA
The DNA here is from genome assembly GCF_900095145.1 of Mus pahari. Classification (NCBI taxonomy): domain Eukaryota; kingdom Metazoa; phylum Chordata; class Mammalia; order Rodentia; family Muridae; genus Mus; species Mus pahari. Next base: position 61,887,457 of record NC_034598.1, read on the forward strand.
GTCTCTGGATGGCCTTTCCTTCAGTCTCTGCTCCACTCTTAGTCCCTGTATTTTCTTTAGACAGGAACAATTCTGGGTTAAAATTTTTGGAGGGTGGTCCCATTCCTCAACCAGGGGCCGTTCCTAACCTGTAGATATGGTCTCTACAGTTTCTGTCTTCCCTGTGTTGGGTATTTCGGCTAATGTCATCCTGATTGGCTCCTGGCTGCATACAACCTGGAGTCCACACTGCCAGTAATCTGTCACCTCACCCAGCTGTCTTAGTCTTTACATCAATTAATGGTTGTCTGCATCCATTTTACTAAGCTGTTCATTTGATACAGAATGTGGGTGGCACTCTGCATTAATTTTAGGCCCTGCAGACCTTTGATAATTAGCACTGTTTCAAACAAAGGTAATCTGTAATTTTACCATGGAGTGCCCTTTCCTGGCAGACACAGGTACTTGTATACATGATACCTTGCAGACATGTCAGGAACCCTATTCTAAATTGTCACTGTTGTTAAGTACTTTCTTTATTTCAGCTGCTTTATGGCGGACAGCATTATTATACAGTTTTAATTTATATTTCCTTATTCATTAGATTTTCCTTATGTGTTTAGTATTTCTTGAGTTTCCATTTTATATTTTAGAGATGAATTCTATGGATTGTTTTGAGTTTCTACATGAACTTTCACAGCATTTCTTAATAATGTTAACTTGTTGCTTTGTTTCTTATTTTCATTTCTTTTGTTAGTTCATCTGCCTCATTGTACTTGTAAATATAAGTACAAATAGGATTCATTCATAACTTATGTCTATGTTCACAGAGAATTGATAAAATGTCCCACCACTGACTGTAATTTTAGAGGATTTCCTAAACCATATTAATAGATTTGTCTTACTTACTAGTTGATTAGGATATCAATAATTTTTGAAATATTTGAATAGTCTTATAAAATGTCTTTCCTAGTCATTGAAGATTGATTTTTTTTGTCTTCTGTAAAACATTAATGTAATAAATTTATAGCATATGTTGTAAGCGCTCATTCTTTGTATTTCCAGATATCGTTTTTTTTTTTTCAGTTAAAATCAACTTTTATATTTTTGAAAATATTTTATTTATTTACATTCCAAGTTATATTAATATATTATATAACATATGTCATGCATATAATATTTTATATGCATTTTTATAAGTGGTATTTCCAGAAACTTTGTACCCAAATACGTGCATACATTTGCATTTATTTTCATAGATTCACATAAGAGTTTCTCAGCATCATCTAAATTTAGGAAGTTTTCAGTCCTTTTATATCCAGTTTGTTGTACTTTTTCTAGAACAAAGTAACATGTTACAAAATTCAGTTAAAAGTTTGCTTGCATGTAAAATTTGTTTTGGAATGTGTGCATTTAGGATTTATGATGTTCTTAAACCTCTTGTAGCCTTTTCACTTCTTGATCCTTTTTTAAATGTTTAAATGTTAAACATATAATAAATACTTTTTATCAAAATGTTCATACATAATATGAAAATTCATAGAAATATATTAGCTTTAATTTTTCTGGCATTATTTTTTCCAGTCTTTGGCTTTTGTCATTTTTAGATCTAGAATTTTACTTTCCTATTGTTCTTTATGTATTCTTGTGTTCCATTTTGACCTTCCAACCATTTCTTTGAGTCCCATTTTATTAACATTTGCTATTCATTTTATCGCTCTGTGTCCAGTTATCTAAATAGAAAATATTATGTTCTTCTGTACTCTTGAGGTGACTCATGATACATAACTGCTTGTGTTCTTGAAAGTTTCTTCTTCTCCTTCTCCTTCTCCCCCTCCTCCTCCTTCTTCTCCTCCTCCTCCTCCTTCTCCTTCTTCTCCTTCTCCTCCTTCTCCTTCCCCTTCTTTCTCCTCCTCTTCCAACTCCTCCTCCTTCTCTTTCTCTCTCTCTCTCTCTCTCTCTCTCTCTCTCTCTCTCTCTCTTTTCTGAGTAGCTGCCCTGGAATTTACTATGTAGATCAGGCTGGCCTTGAACTCAGAAAATTCAGGGATTAGAGGTGTGTGCCAACATGTTCCCCAAAAGTTCCTTATTTCTTATGTCTGGACATATGGTCTTTTCTTGGCTATAGGGTTTCTAGTGGCTTCGTTGTATGGCTTGACTAGCCTTGCTTGACTATTGTCAATTGATGTGGTCCCAGTGAAGAATAGATGGTGTATTTCAGGGCATGAGAGACTATGTGAGTTTATTGGCTGCATTGCCATAATTTGGATTGCAGAGTTGAGATTAACAAAGTGTTGGTAGATACCTCCTGTAGTAAGGATTTTATTTCATTGCTAATGGAGCAATTATGTCTCAGTAAATTGTAGAGCTGCATCTAGTATATAGTAATAATAGGAGCTATATATAGTTTTACATGTATAAAATAGTGACAGAAATTTTATTTCATGTGAGAGTTATGTCAGAAGAGAGAAAAAACATTAAGAATTAACATAGCCATGAAAGCTTCTTATCATAATATTAATTTTTGCTTATTTTTAAAAGTATGTGGGAGCCACGAGCTTATGAGATGGGTGAGCAGGCCATAGCAGGTTTCCTCTGAAACACATGTGCTGTGTTAGATTCCTGGAGCCCATGTTAAAGTATATGGATAAAACCAGCTCTACAAAACAGTCCTGTGACCTTCACATGCACACAGTGCCTAACCCCCCCCATATATATATATATATATATATATATATATATATATATATATATATAATAAAATTTAAATCTTTAAAAAAGAATGCGTATCTTTGCACTTAGAGTAAATATCATGTAAAAAATGTGAGTGTTCAATACAAGGTCACATGAGAAAATGAGTTTAAGTAGATAGGAAGCTGACTATTTGTTCTATGGGGAGATAAGAAATATTGAATAGCATTATTATGGTGTTGATTAGGACCCTAGTATTGGTGATGAGAAGTAAAGGTTTTGGAATCCAGGGAAGTTATATGATCACAATACAATATAACTGCTTTGCAAGCTTGCTACATGGCAAACGTATTCTAACTATTTTTATGAATAATTTCAATGAGTTGTCAAAAATGCAGGTAGACTTCCTCCTTATTCTCAATTGAAATAATCCAGTTGTCGTCAGCATTACGACCACCTCTTAAGCCTAATAGTAGATATTTAAATCATCTAACAAGCTCGAGTTGACAGCAGAACTAGAGCACTTAGCAGACATTAGGCTTCTGAAGTAATTATTAAAATTAGTCTGATGTGGCCCACAGGATGGATTTGTGATGGTGAAAATGCTTCTGGGCCTGTCATTAAGGGGCCATGAAATAATTCAGCCGAACAGAAATAAAGGCTTGGCCTCAGGAAGTAATAAATCAATAAGGACTCCAAGGTTCTAAGTGTGGGTGATAGAGCAATTGGGCATTAATTTTGCTCTCATGATTAGAATTAATTTTATTTCATCCTCTGTCTACTCTTGTTCTCTTTCTTTTTAATTATTTTTTTTTTGAGATGATAATATAATTACAGACAACTAAGGAAAGCCTGTGAGCAGAAGTCGTTTTCCCTAGGGAAATTCACACCTAGCTTATCCAATACCCAATACCAAATTATCAACCCTGAAAATATTATATCTATCTATCTATCTATCTATCTATCTATCTATCTATCTATCTATCTATCTATCTACCTATCTATGGTTTGTGTGTGTGTGTGTGTGTGTGTGTGTGTGTGTGTGTGTGAAAGAGCGAGAGCGAGAGAGAGAGAGAGAGAGAGATATTTACAGACCAAGTAGCTTGTATTTGTGCATCAGTTTACACACAGAGATATGTATGTACCAAGATTAATGGAGAAAAGTGTTTATGAGCTTGAAAGAGAACAAGGAGTGGGACATGTGGGGAGTTTGATCAGTTGGTAAGTCAGGGATATTTAAGATTAGGCATTTTTTTCCTCCATCCCATTTTTCCCATGTTAAAATGACTCATATTATCTTTAAATGGGAAAAGCATGTTTTTTATAAAAACCATGGTATATTCTTTTCCTTCAGACCAGAGATGTTATTTATTAACAAATTATGTCAGAATGTTGTCGTACTCTCTCTCCTTGTACCCATGCTTAATGAAGAGGCATCTTTCTAAAAGCTACATTTTCACGTTGATTTTGAAATCAATATCATAACCCTTTCAACAACATGGAAACCACCAGGAATTCTCACTGCACAGGTTTCTTTGCTTTTGAAAGAACTAAAGTCAAAATCAACTGCATGGGTAGAAGCTGATCCAGAGAAACGTTCCGGTAAGGATCGCGCCCACAGATAGTGAAAAAAATGATCTAGTACCTTTGTCTCTGTCACTCCCATCTGCACAGAGATGTGGGGATACTCACCTCCTTTCCTCTCCTTGTGGAGTGAACCATGCTACATATGCATGTGACAGAGAAGGTTGACTAGCCAGAGAGCTGGACAAGACTTGAAATGAAACAATATTTTGTTTATCCTCTTGTTACTAAAGTAGACTGATTACCAGCTAGGGTCTGTGACACACCAAGTGTAGATCATACTTGTGAGGGTCTCCATACAGCCACCTGCCCTCCTGAGTTAATTCTGACCTTCTATAGGATAGACACCATGGTACCCAGAAGATTACTGTTCAAGAGAACCGGAGGAATTTGCGAGACACATTTCAGGGAACAACCCAAGCAAGGAGAGGGTGCTGGCAGAAGCCCTGGGGTGCAAGAACTCAAGCTTATAGCCTGTTATAGGAAATATCACCCAAACCAGAGGTGTCCTCTATTCAGATTCCCAGTGGTGGAACTTCTTATCTCACTGGAATAGGCTCCACATGGTGACAGTCTTAACTCAGCCATTGACTTGGACTATGGCTTTCATGGAGCACAATAGAGAAACATCAGGCCATCTGTGTTTGTCGGGGTTTCTATTCCTTCACAAAAACATCATGACCAAGAAGCAAGTTGGGGAGGAAAGGGTTTATTCAGCTTATGCTTCCACACTGCTCTTCATCACCAAAGGAAGTCAGGACTGGAACTCAAACAGGTCAGGAAGCAGGAGCTGATGCAGAGGCCATGGAGAGATGTTACTTANTGGCTTGCTTCCCCCTGGCTTGCTCAGCTTACTTTCTTCTAGAATCCAGGACTACCAGTTCAGGGATGGCACCACCCACAATGGGTCCTCCTTCCTTGATGACTAATTGAGAAAATTCCTTACAGCTGGATCTCATGGAGGCATTTCCTCAACTGAAGCTCCTTTCTCTGTGATAACACCAGCTTGTGTTAAGTTGACACACAAAACCAGCCAGTACATCATCTGAGCAGTGTGTTTTTTTCATACAGTTTCCACCTTTGTAGCCTTTGGTTTTAACCTAGCATGTGCTAAGGCAGCTTGGTGTGTCTTTGTTCATAAACGTGCCCCCTTCTTCTATGTCCTCCCCATCATTTCCAGCCTGAGAATGTTGGAAAGCCATTTCACATTTTATCGCATTAATTTCCCTGCATCTTCTGCTGTTGTACTGATTCTCAACCGAACAATTCTAACAGGTTCCCCCACCCCCAATCCAGGTTCTTATTTTGTACAATGATTTTTTGAAAGTGTCTAGGTTCTATCTTGATTGCAAATCATGACACAGTAACCTATATCAGTTAAATGATTTGGAGTTAGCTCTAAGTGGGAATCTAATCATGGCTCCTTTATTCATCTTAGGTCCATTTCAGCAAGTTATTCAACCTTTTAAGCTTCAAACTTCTGATTAGACAAAATAATGATATCTTCTTTGTTATATCATAGCATAGTTCTTTAGAGGATCATGCTATTTGAGTGATTTTTACTAATATAGGACTTTTTTACAGGTCCACATGTTTTACCCCTTCCTACTCGATGTCGTTATTTTGGATCTAGTTGTACTTTCAGGAGCATATAATCTAAAGACTGCCTTTGCATGGAAGACAGATAGACTGTTGCTTATCTGAGAGCCACTTGTGTTCCCAGAAGTGTTTTTGGTGGGGAGTCCATCGTGGTGAGACAGACAATGCCTCCTCACAAGGCCACCGTCTGTTTCCCTCAGTCCATTTCCATCTGTGCTTTCATTTCTAAAATGACTTAGTGACTTCTTCCTCCCTTTGCTCTGTTCAGTTTTGCCTTTAGAAAAGCTATGCACATCTTTCCAAGAACTAACTGGTTTTCATCGTCTTCTTTCCCTCAATGTTTGTTCTAATGCTCATCCCTTGATCTGCCTGTCTCCAGTCAGTGTGACTGCTGAATCATTCTTTCTCGGAACATTTTCTCCTGTATTAGAGAGATCATAGACAGATAAGATAGATAAGATAAGCTTTATTCCCTTATAGAATACTTTCTTCATTACAGCTGACCACATTACTGTGCTAGATGTTGCTTTTCTTGAACTTAGAAGCACAAATCTCAACCATGTCTTCCATGATTCTGCTTATACCCAGGCTGCCTCCAGCTATTTGTCATGCATGGGCACTGCCCAATGATTTTAATTTAACTTTACATACATATTTCTTGAGTGCTTTTCATGAACAGTACAGAGAAGAGCACACAGTCTGTAGAAAGCCCTGGAGATTCCACTTTCTGTTTTCCTTTGCTTTCACTGAGACATGAGCACATTTCTCTAGTGTTCTTAGTTACTTTAGCCAAGCCCACTCCAGTAACTTCTTTCTTTGTTATACTTCCTTTGTAGTCTTCCACTTCCCAACCTATTTTTAAAACTTCACATTTTCTAATCAATTTTGCTAGTGTAAATAATTTCTTCTAGTGTATATATTTATGCGTATCTTCTAATGTCTTTTTCTCTTTTAGACTAAAATTCAAACTTACCTTGTCACTTTTGTTAAACCATCTTCTCACCACTTCTTCCACTTGTTTGTTTCAGGTTATATTGACCTACCTGGACTATCTATCACACTATAGTCCCCACCTTCAAAATACTTTATCCCTGCAACTCAAAGCTCTAAAACCTGCTTCAAAATCACTTTCCACACAATCCCCCAATTTGTGGCTTCATGACTTCCAATCTGTATGATCTCCCATCCTTCAGGCTTCTCACCCCTCATCTGCCTGACTATGCTAATACCATTCATGTTACATCGTGATGGTGTTGCCTGAGTATGTCTACCTTTCTAGGTATAACACAAATGCCATTCTTTAGACTTTTCACCCCTCCTGGCATGAGATACACTTATATCATCTCCATTTGTATTCTGTGGGACATTGAACATACTACCAACTTACTAAACATCTGTTAAGGAAATAATTGAGTATGGCAGTTTATCTTCTTTGAAAGCGTGATTATATGTTGTGAAAACATACCAGTAAAACAATAAAGTCTATATCCTTGTTGAATAGCTAGTATTTAAGAATACAAACTGTCTGCCATGTATGCAGACAGTTTCTGTCTTTGTCAACATCGTTGAATTAAGGTAGCCTGCCTTAGCCAACAACAGAGGGTTGTGCTAAACCTGAGAAGAGGAAATCCTTTCTCTGGTCATATTTATGGTCTTTGAAATCATCAGATAATCAGACTATTACAAAGTAAACCATACAAATAGGGGATAGAACAAGTAAAACAACTAATGGATAATTGAGTTTCCAAGCTCCCTTCTGTAACTGTTCATCATATCCTAAATAATTCTGTCAATTACCACAGAATCTCTCTTGGCCCTTGTTTTATAAAATCCTGATGACTTTTGCTTTCCATAAAACTTCTGAAGGTGCTTACACGTCCAATTTGTTTTCTCAAGGCTGAAAATCTCAATTGCAACTGGATATAAGTTGCCACTTTATAAATGAGGGTGACTTGATGGATAAATATTTTGAAGATTCGGAGAAATGTTTCTAAGTGCTTTCTTAAAAGAAAAATATGTATGATGCCTTAGCTGTGCTGTAAAGTGTGGACTTTGTTTTTGCCCTGCATAGTTGGTGTCAAATCCACTGATGTGCTGTGTATAGTAGCTGTAAAGCCCACTGACTAAATATCAGTTGGTCAGTCCACCCTGTAACCTGCTTACAGACAGGGATTAAAAATTAGCATTCACAAGAAAAGGTCAGCTAAGTACTGAAGAGTGTAGATTGCTCCAGGCAACATCAAAATATTCAAGCAACATATTTTCTGAAATGTTATTGAGTTATAGAATATAACAATAATGAAGAGTTCAGAGTTATTGACTTTTGAGTATTGACTATATTTCTATGTTCTATTTCCAAGCACCCTGCTGTAGCCCAGACAGGAAAAACAGGTCTATTCTTTATGATTACAAAGTACTCTTTTGTCATTAGTTCATGCTGAACTGATAGTTTTTATAGCCTGACAAGGGACCAAGTCATCACTACCTGGAGGGAATCAGTTAAATCATCTAAAGATGGCTCTTCTTCTCTGATGGGAAGTTGGAGCTGACTGCCTTAGAGTATCTCACTCCCCAGGTGGCAAGGGTTAGTGTTGAAGAACTGACAGATTTTACCCTCAGGGTGGGTAGACTAGATTGGAAAATACATAGGAGGAGAGCTTGTCAAGGAAATTCAGGGACCAGAGCTGACACTTTCTTAAGGGGATTCTTACCAGCTCCCTAGATTGAATCATAAATGCTTATGTTTTATGGACTTATACAAGTTTGCAGAAGACAAAGAGCAAGAAGTAAAAATTATATATATGTGAAAATATCTGGAGGGACATAACATTTTATGGTTTGTCAGCTCATTATTTGTTGAGATGACAATAATATTCTCATTTGAGGAACAAGTTCTTTGGGGGATAGAGGTGGGTTTGTTTTGTTTTTGTTTTTGTTTTTTTTTTTTTTTTTTTGTTATTAAGACAGTGCTTTAAGGGTGATTGACTAATGGTGTGAGAATATTATATTGCATCAAAGTTTTGAAATTACAGGAAAAAGTTTTAGTGGCCAAACAGCGAAAACTAATGGTTGTGACACCGGACTGACTAGGCACAGGTTGGATGAGAGTTGCAGGGTTCTTTCTAGGAACAGGATACCCTGGGCATATGTGTTCAGACATCAGGTGAATCTTAACAGCATGTGCAAGCAATGTGAAATAGTAAAAATTAAAAGACACACTTTGCAGAAAGGATTTACTATAGCATGTGCATTTGTAAGGATGATGGAGGGGGATATATATAGCTGTGAAGGAATGTCCACTAAAACTGGACTGTCATTTATATTTATGCATTAACTGCTTCATAACCCTTGAGCAGCTCAGCATGAACTTGTGAGTCCTAGAAGACTAATTTATAGCTTGCTTACAGATTTGTGATCATCCCGGCTTACCCATCATTACTTTGATTGCTTCAAATTGATCACTTCTGTACATTCTGTACTGATAGTATGCTATATTATATTCTAATGATAGTTCTCAACTCTAAGTATATTTATTAATCACAACATCTATATTAACCACATGTACTTGTTTACGTATCAGTACATATAACTATTTTCAGTTTCAAAAATAAATAGATTTGGCATAAAAAAAAACCAACATAAAATAACCTTGATGGCTCACACTCTTTTTTTACCTGCTTTACACACACTTTTTAACCTGCTTTACACACACACAAACACACACACATCTTTATATATACACATTAATTTTAACATGTCCTTTATACATATATGCATACTTATGTATGTATATAAATTCATGTGTATAGGTTTGCATATATGTTATATGTATAAGAATATATTCCGGGCTGGTGAGATGGCTCAGTGGGTAAGAGCACTCGACTCCTCTTCCGAAGGTCCAGAGTTCAAATCCCAGCAACCACATGGTGGCTCATAACCATCCCTAACAAGATCTGACACCCTCTTGTGGAGTGTCTGAAGACAGCTACAATGTACTTACATATAATAAATAAATCTTTTTTTTAAAAAAAGAATATGTTCCACATATATACTATGTATTCTATATGTAATAATATATATTCTCATATATATAACATACAGATAGTATAATATTCACATATATATTCACACACATATGTATTCACACACATACATATGTATTAATTATTTGAGCTTAAAAATATCTCACCCAATAGGCTTGTTAGTAACTCTATGTTGCAGGAGAAGAAAATAAGAGGAGAGAATGCTAATCATTTTTCAAGTAAAAATGTTTAAAACATGAGAGAGACACAGTATGAACACAGAAATCCTGACTGCCTCACACTGCCTTCCTCAGTTCCTCCATAAAGTATTCCCACCTGAGTTAGGAGTTTAGTGAGCAACTATGACAACTATGACACCCTCAAACTGTGGTTTCATACAAAAGTTACTTATTGGGTGTGCTTACATTATCAGGTCGTGGGCTTTTGTGTAAAAGTGCTCTGCTTAACTAACTTTTTCACATACAATGTTCACAGAACTAACAGTTACTTATTACATAGAGCTCCCTGAGATCATCTGTCTGGGGTATTTTCATCTGGAGGTAGCTGGATTTGATTCACAAAATATTTACATGGCCCAAACATGACATTTTCAACCCCTAAGTGAGATAACTTTTCATGTTTTTTTTTTCCTTGAATGTTTTCAAAACAGAATAGAATGAATGACCCTGAGCTATTCTTGATTGACATGTGGCACTGTTAGAAATCACACCTGTTGACATTCTTTTCTTTTCAATACTTTCTCCACAGGGTGCCGCTCTAATTAGAATGCTGGCTAATTTTATGGGCCATTCAGTTTTTCAGAGGGGATTGCAAGTAAGTAATATGCTTTCTATGTCCTCTACCCTTTCCTTGCCATTACCTTTAGGTTAAGGATATTTCACTCTTTGGAAAATTACTGTTCTGATGGAGAAATTTGACATGTGTAAGGCAGACTATGTACTTCAGTATAACAAAAATAAAATGTCATGGAACACTCAGTGTACTATCTGCCCCAAATCAAACTAATATACAATTTAGAAGTGTCTAATTGTTATTTACGAACTGAAATAATTTTTGCACATGTCAGATCCTGAAATTTTTCCCTAAGAGCTTCAGAAAGCTTGCTATTGTTTTCTGCCTTTGAGAGGTTTAATTAATATGAAAATAAATTGTGAGCTTTACTGAAAGTATATAATTGAGAAAATTTGGGGCCTTCTTTTCAGTTATATACTATTTATGGTGATGATTTCCTATTTTTCCCCATAAAAACAAAATACTCTTGTTTGAAAGTAAAGTGAATCATTTTAGAAGAAAGGAGATAATATGGCTTTTGTTTTGTTGTTGGTTCTTATAAACCTGCTCTTTTCTAATGATAGACAAATTGATAGTGGATTTTGGACCCAGGTGGGAAGGAAATGGGAGAAGTTTCGAGTGAAAACTGAAATCACATATGCTGTATGAGAAAAGAATCTATTATCAATAAAATGAAAAAATTAAAAAATGACAGTTATATTTACCGCATTTGGGGTAATACAAGTGAAAATTAAGAATGAATTTGTAAAGAACTCAGATTATTAAAAATTAAGAGCAGATACAAAGATAGAGAACTGGAACTTTAATTTTGTTGAATCTGCTAGAGTAAATCACACTCCCAGTCACTGTGATTGATGAATTATTTATGATGCATTCTGCTACTTAGAAGTGTCCTTTAAAGTAAATTGATGTTCACCTGAAATACAATTATGCTAAGGCAGAGAGAGCAATCAATCTTATCTGTTCTTAGTAAGCTTTTCATTTTGAAATTTAAATAAACTACAACTGGGATCAGGTCATATTTTTGTAGTATATTTCCGTCTTAAATAATATAAGCTGAAAGATAAAAATACAAAGGCAAAAGTTAAATTTGATATGACAAACTATATACTGAATGCAACAAATTAAAGAGAGCATATAAACTTGTTGAAGAATCATTCTCCTTATAGACTAATTTTGCAGATTAGTTTTAGCAGGCATTGAAATTTACTTTAATCAAGACTTTTCATTACAGATGCCCTTAGAATATCTGAGTTCATTGAACATTCTTGCTGAGGGATGAAGGCTCTATTTGCTGAGGGATGAAGGCTCCATTCTGATCACATAGCTGAGGTTTTTTTTTTTTTTTTTTTTTTTGGCGTTTCTTCAAGAAGTACCCTCCATGAATATCAACTATCTGGAGGAATGTCCTTTCCTAACCCTACTGCTTTGTTTTCCCATACAGAAATTGTAACATGACCATTTCAGAAGATATTTAAGTCTTCATAAGGGCAATGTAAATTGAGTTTGATTTCCTGGTGGCCTGGTGATATGAAATCATTTCCTGTGTAAAATTTTTATCATTTGCCTTTTACGTACTATGTATGTGCCTTTGCTCATTAGATTGAGTGACCATAGTTAGGTTAATTTGACATAATATTGTAAAATTTTTCCTTAACCTGTAGTATTTTCTATGGTATATAAAATATACTATTTTGAGTATATTTCATATCCTGTTCCACTGATTCAGCCTCCTCGGTTTCATGTAAAATTGCTTTTTAAAAAAAATCCATTAAAATAAAATTTCTCTTGAAGCAAGTGCCAGTGTGCAATGAGATGTTCCAATAGTTGATTTGGTTAATTTTTCAACCAAGGGACTGTTTGCCAACACTGCCTTTCCGTTTGCCTCGTGACGTCTCATGGACCATGTGGCTCTGTCTCCTTCAGAACTTGGCTTGCAGCTTTCTTTCTAGTTATCACTCAAGCTGATTTAGTGTGTCATCAGCAGTTTGGATTAGTTTACAGGAGACCATTCTGTCTGGGTGATGAATTATCATCTCTTGTACATGAAGATGCATGGAGCACATTTTGGAAATGACCCCCTGAACAGACACTTCATGTCATGGTGCTGAGTGGCTGGAGAGTTCACATTAATAAGCTTGCCGTTCGCAAGGCTCCGGGGAGCCTTACATTATAATGTTGTTGAAAGGGCGACTCTGGGGTGTCAGCATTTACTTCTGAGGAAAATCTATTAATTGTTTTTACATTAACCATGGGCATTTCTGTGTTGTCAAATGAAAGTTTATTATTTTCAAACATACTAGGTTTATATTTGCTGGCTTGAAAAAATGCAAATGAGGTGTGTTTCATATTCTAGTCTTCCTTCTTTCCCACATTCCTCTTTCATTCTTCTTGCTTTATCTTTTTTTTTCCTTCAGAGCTTAAATGACATTCCCCTGTTGTACTTAAAACAGTGTTATGACTGCTGCTTCTTCTTTATTTGTATCTAACAAAATGTGTGCTCAGCTGACACTTTTTGGACCTGTATGGGCTCTTCTAAGTTCATTTTAGAAACAAGGCAAACATTATTTTCAAATACATTATTCATTAATTTATCTGGTAGGTTTCTGGGTCCACTTATATATTCAATATTTTTTAGAAAATATTGACTAGAGATTAAATAATATTTTATATATTCCATAGGAATTTATGTGTCAAAATGCATTTTAAATTCAAAATGAATATATCTCTCAGGAGGCAGGGACTCGAGAAATATTTTTGTTCCTAATTGTTATATAACACAGAGAGATAAGCTATAAGAAACCAAGGAGAAAATTTATAGTTGGGTAATAATGTCTAATTTCAAATTAGTCCTTGATTATTTTTTATATCATATTATTTCTGAGTATAGCTTTCTGTTTAATTGCTTCACTTTTTCATGTTCTTTAAATAAAATTATCTTAAACCTCTGGTAAATAAGTTATATTCACAAGTTAAAATTAGATCATGATTTTGGTAATACATCAGCTTTAAATTTTATGTGTGAATTGAAAGTAGAACTTGCACAACGAACAGAGTTTAAACTTTTCTGTTGTTGATTATACATGCCATTCATAAATAATATATTTCAAGACATAGCACTGACTATATTTCTACAAGTTCTACATATCTACTGTTATATATAATCCATTACACAAAATGATTGCAGGCAAATCTTGTGGGAAGCTTGAGGCAATTGTATAAGTAGGGAGAAATAATTCTCATTTCTCTCTAATTAATGCTGAGCCTCCTACAAGCCACAGATTCTCTTCTGGCCTGTAACCTATACTCATAAAATGCAAAACTACATTTTCCATCTTTCGTAGTTTCCAAAAATAGGATTTATTTATTTAGGGTGGGTGATCACTTTGGCAATTGATATTTGATTTTTTTTTTAAATTGAGGATGGTTGTTTTAATTTGATGGAGATACAGCTTAAACTACTTGCACAAACGTGACTTTCTATTCTTGACCTTCCTGGTAGCCTTCTGAGTATTACACTGGGCAGACTTTAATACACGGGGCAATACAACCTTAGCAATCCAGACGAGCATTCGCTGCCGCTCTTGTTAATGATGTGCTTTAGTTTTCTGGTCTGAAAATCAAGTTATGTTGTTTTGGGGGTACATGTTTATTTACTGCATGGCTCTAGGCATTTAATAATTTTTCTGATTCATCTATGATTATCTTCCATCATATTTGCTAAGGACCTTTTACTTTTTTGTTCTTTTTGTTTTTCTTATTTATTGATTTATTTTTGGTTTTCATAGCATGTTATGCTTTTTATGGTGTTTTATATTTTTTATTTATTTTTATTGGATATTTTATTTATTTACATCTCAAATGTTATCATCTTTCCTGGTTTCCCCTCCAGAAACCCCCATCCCATCCTCTCATCTTCCTGCTTCTATGAGGGTGCTCCCTACCCACCCACCCACTCCCACCTCACTGCCCTGACATTCCCCTACACTGGGTCATTGAGCCTTCATAGGACCAAGGGTCTTTCCTCCTATTAATGCCACATAAGGTCATCCTCTGCTACATATGTGGCTGGAGCCATGTGTACTATGGCTGGTGGATTAGTCTTTGGGAGTTCTGGGGGTCTGGTTGGTTGATAGTGTTGTTCTTCCTATGGGATTGCAAACCCCTTCAGCTCCTTTAGTCCTTTCCCTAACTCCTCCATTGGGGTCCCTGTGGCCAATCCAATGAATGGCTGCTTACATTCGCATCTGTATTGGTCCATCTCTGGCAGAGCCTCAGAAGACAGCTATATCAGGCTCCTGTCAGCAAGCACTTCTTGGCATCTGCAATAGTGTTTGGGTTTGGTATCTGTATATGGGATGGATCCACAGGTGGGGTAGTCTCTGGATGGCCTTTGCTTCAGTCTCTGCTTCACACTTTGTCCCCATATTTTCTTTAGACAGGAGCAATCTGAGTCTCTTTTGTTTATTAAAATAGTGTTTAGACAGATAACTTACCAGAAAAGGATGCTCACATACTACTGTCTTGTTAATAGTGTGCATTTTTATTTGCCAGAGAGCTTATCACTCAATATATAAACATTAAATTTTAACCACAAGTAGAAATGCTTATGGTGATAATAAACACAAGATCATTTCATTAGTATCTACATTTTCAAACCTTGGTTTTGTAATTTAGATTCAGTTCTGAAAGCCTGAAGCCCTATCCCACTTATGCATTACACAATTACCTTAAAAATAACATATGTTGGCAATACGTGTGCAGACAGAATCTCTGTGAAATTATTTGGAGCCTCCATATTTCTTTGTTACTTGTTTTAATAAACCTAAACTCATTTTTTCAATTTGTGTGAAAATAAAGTTACAAACATGCAATCTTTAAGGAACATTGATTGATCCAAGAACTACCAAAATAATTAATCCACAGAACTATTGCTTTTTCTTTTAAAACAAGACAATATTATCCTAATGTTCTGAAACTGGCTGTATCATTCTATTATGGGTTGACATCAGGGAAATTATATATAATATATATATATATATATATATATATATATATATATATATATATATATATATAAGCTTGGTACAAATTCATACTCTAAAATTCCCATCAGAGAGTGAGTCATCTTCCTGACCAGCCAGTGAGAATAAGCCAATAACTTCTAAAATATGTTTGAGTGGAGAAAGATTTCTCTTAATTAGTATTTAACTGCTCTTTTCCATAAGGTAGCCTATAACAACATGTTTGGCTCCAATTATCAGGGTGGAAATTGCTTATGCAAATCAATGTAAGCAATGAGGTGTGGATAAAAGCAAAAAGGAAATATCATTATTATTGGTCTGTGCTCATAAAATTCTGATAGCCTGAGGGTAATGACAGGCACAAAGGCACAGTGATTATCAGAAGCAACAACACCCTCAATAATGTGTTCCAGTGAAGTGTTATATGTAAGTATGTGTATTTGACATTTTTATTTGAGAATGGCAACTTTATGTTTTTGAGTATCTGCTCTCTTTGCATGTGAGTTTTCAGACATACTAAATGTTAGCAAACACAGAGCAGAGAGTACATCCAGGTTTATTCCTTCTTAAACAGTGGGACACTTTCTACTAACTGATGATGATGATAACTGATTTTACATTATACTTAACGTAAAATTACTGTAGACACCTCACTCATATGTGTCTATGTTCTACTTGAAATGCTGTGAAGGTTTTGATATTTTTTTCTTAGGCAGAAAGATTAATATTTGGTAATGATTTGTTTTGATCACTCAATATCATAAAAGATTGATATCATTGCACATTTTTCAGAGATTGGATCTGCCATAATCAACATCAAATGTGTCAGTTAACTCTAAAGCTAAAATGTATAAGCACATTACAGAATATATGCAGGTATATTTGTAATGCCCCCCCCCAATCAAAATTTCTCTCTCTTACACAAAAATAGATCCTTTAAAATAATCCTTTAAAAATAAATGTCAATTGTATCTCATGTGTCTGTTGGAGTGAA
Organism: Mus pahari; assembly: GCF_900095145.1. NCBI lineage: Eukaryota > Metazoa > Chordata > Mammalia > Rodentia > Muridae > Mus > Mus pahari. The sequence continues at coordinate 61,904,163 of NC_034598.1, forward strand.
AGGAGTTGTGTTCATCAATTTCACTTAACAGGAGACAGATCAGTAGGCAATAAAATATGCCAGCAACATTTTCTCTCTCATTTCACATTTACAATAATAATCAGTAATTCATATTCACACAGCTTCAGTAGAACTGGGAGAACAGCTGCATGGTCTACCCCACAGCTGGAGGAGCCCCATGAGACCCTCTCCATCCCGACTTCAAGGCCTCTTCTACCTCTCCCCTGTTTCCTTGCCTTTCCCACCCTCTCTTCCCTTTCCATTAACTTCCTCTCTTGCCTTCCTGAAGATATTTCCTTACCACGGTTAGATCATAGGATTTCTCTTTTGGGGACATTTTGGCTTCTCTTGGAGGAAGAATTGAAAAAAAAATTAATTAGGGCTCTTTTTGAAAAAGAGTGTATTTATTTACTATCAATGCTGCCATTAAAATAAACAAATGTTCTCAATGTGATAGACATTTTCCAGAATTTTTTGTATGTCACAATCTTTACACATGTCTCTTAGGTAGATTATTATGTATGATTTCAATTGGGAGAAATTGTTTAGGGAAAATGGATAACTTCTCCCAAAATCTGCATAACTAGTAAGGATCAGTACAGATTCCCATCTAGATTTTTCAGTGTACAGACAATACTTTTTCTTCACTGACTGAATTACGTATTCTTCTCAACTGTCTGCCAGTGGAGGCTTGGTGGGGAAAAGAGTTGACTAGTCAAGGCATAGTATGTAAATGCCTGAAAGCACCATGCATCTAGAGAAGACACTATACCTGTTCCTAGAAGCATTGGGCATCTTGATTTACAAAAGGCAGGGCAGCTTTTTTCCTCCTAGGATATGCTTTCTCTATTTTTGTTGGCTTGCACTGGTCAAAGCCCTTTTTCAGAGCATTCAGGGGGAAAAACAGCATCCCACAAAGCTCAGTTTTTCCAACAGATTCATTTTATGTCTTGGTAATATTTCAAGCTAGCAGCAAAAGCAAGAGGTGTGGATGCTTTAGCGCCCGAAAACACCCCTGTAGACTATTATATTTGCACTTTTTTTGCTGACAGGCATACAACCCCTTCAGGTTGTTCTGTCATGGAGTACATTTGGAGCAGTGGCAATATTATACCTCATAATACACCTGCTTGTAGGCACTGATGCTGTGATCCATAATTGCTACATAGGAGATATTTGGAAACCAAAGTGCGTGAGGATACACTATTGTCTACAATTTAAGCAGGCAAACAAACAAAAACCCCTTTCAAAGCTTGGCAGGTTGTTTTGATTTAAAATACTCTGTTTCACACTATATTTGACAACCTCTTATGAAAAAAATACTAATTTGTACAAGATTTACATTCATTAAACAGGGTGATAGGTTTTTAAAATATGTAAAAAACCTTTTTTGTTCCTGAATAAATAGCTGAATACATATCTAGGCAAGCCACTACTGAAGGTAAATTTAGGGTAAACACACATTTAAAATTTCATACTCTCAGTGGCTTGCAAGCAATTTTTACTCCACCATTGTTCCTATATCTCCTCCAGTGACTTTGTTTCTTCAGTGTCTCATTTTTTATTTTTATTTTTTTTAAACTTCATGTGGATGCTTGAAACTTCTTACGTGGAACATGGTTGATAATTGCTTTGGTTCCTGTCATACAAAATGCAGCAGCAGAGAAATCTTTAACTCATGACCTCTTCCTTTCCACCTTTAACTCTTGTCTGTTAGAATTAAGTTTCAGACACTCCCCTTGTTTTTTTCTGGAGACTTTCGCTCTCAGTTCTTTGCTACTCATGCAAACTAGCCTCATGATTTCCAATATTAACCAAAACAAATATCTCGTTCTACCGCGTAGCTCTCTTTGCTTTGTTCGGTTATCTATCATGGTTCCTATCTCTGTGTTCTGTTTTTCTCAAGGTCAAGGAATTGCATATATGGACTGAAGTACATGGACCGGGCTCAAATAAGACTCAAATAAGACTCCCCAGCCCTTATGTATCTTTGCTGTGATATGAACATTTAATCTCTTATGTTGTTTGTGTATCACTTGAAAAACCACCTTACTCTATGTGTTTAAAATAGTTATGGTCGTAGGATGGTGGTTCCCAGTTTAAAAGGTTCTGCTTGAGATCTTAAGATGAATGATTTAAAAAAAAAAAAAGAAGAAGAAGAAGAAATTTTTGCTGTCACTTTATGTACACAGCCTTTGTGGAACTTCCTGTCTTCCATCATACTCATTTGTTTATATCCAGATTATTTGGCTGCCTCTGCTCCAGCCTGTTGCCTGCCTCTTGTTTTTCTAAGAACCCCTCATTCCCCATCTATCCACAACACAGTCAAAACCTAGAACAGTTACAAAATGAGCTTATTGTGTTTTGGATAAATTGTAAGATATAATTTTTATTAACTATCTAGGGATCACCAAAATGATGTTTAAAAGTCAGTGTTTGTCGAAGTCATCCATTGATGTACTAGACATAATTTTGGGTTTTAAACAATACAATAAACTCTGGAAGATTTCATTAGAAATGCATCTATTAATCAAAGGTGGTCCATGACATAATTGAGAGGGACACAAAAGCAAATCTGACTGAAAGGTCATCACAAGACTCAGAAATCAAGACACTTTGCTCTAAGAGCATCTGATTCAGTTTGTATCATTATTGTTGTCCCTCCGTGCTTAGTGACAACATCTCATCTCAGGGGATGGTCCCTCCGCTTTTTAAATGGTTAACATTACTTCATATAAGCAACCACTTGGAGGCCAGGATACATGGTTATACTTCAGCTGCCAGGGGAGGTGAGAGGGAATATTTAGCATTTTGTCCTTTCCATTTCAACACTAAGAAGGAGTTCTTGCCTTCTTCCCACATTCCCACATTCCACATGGAACTGTTGCCCCTGTATAAAAAGGAAGCTCAAACACTGGGAAGCCAAAAAGTAACAAATGCTCACTAAACTTTTTTTGAGGTATACTTATTCATGCTAGAAAGCAATAGCATTTTAAATGATTGCTTCAGCCTCCCTGTCAAGTGTTCAGGAAAAAAAAAAAAAAAAAAAGAGTGTTTGAATTTACCTGACACTTGGACACTGATTTTACTGTAGAGGCCATTCTGTCCCTGGTCGTCACTGAGGCTCAAATGTGATTCTCCTCCCTTATTACAGAAATGCACACGAGTGTGCAAGTTCTATCCAGACCTGGGCCCCTGTGCTTTCTTATGAGTTTCATTCTGCTTTCTTTTAAGTCCTTATCCTTATTGGGAGCCTTTGGCTTTAGAAGACCACGGGTTTCCTGTATATGAAGCCAAATTATCCGACCTTAAGCTATATTAACAGGATTTTGCTGAAGCACATAATGTAATTCTGAGAAGTCTCCAATGTTGTCAGTGTGGAAGTTGAGGGGAAAACTTCATGACTTTTAGAAAGAATCCCAAGAACGGATGCTGCCCACCTTCTCTGTAGTAGGTACGTCTGAAGGTGGTACTTGAGATTTTTTTTTTTTTTTTCTGCCAGCCAGCCTCAAAACATGGTGAAGCTGATAAGGGTTAAAGAAAGCCTCAGTTCTGGGAGATCTCTAACAGGAAGGAAGAAGCTTGGCTGTTTTAAAAAGTCACTGTGCTTTGCACAGCTTTTCCACTTGTATCTCCACACAGAGAAAATACCCGCAGAGATTTTATTGGACCGTTATCGATGTCACCAGGAATAAGCCATTCGCGTGGCTAATTCTCTATCCCATCATCCTAAAGGGCTTATTAAGAGGAGAACAAGTATTCCATAATTATTTTCATGTCTTAGAAGATAAAAGTGCTTTACTCCTGAGCTCACCCGCTTCATTTTTCCTCTTGTCAGTTTCGGCTAATTGCCTCTCATACATGAAACGTCATGAATCATGTCATGTGTTAACAGAAGAAAGTAGAAAGTTGTCTCAGATGCAGTAGTTCAATCTTTTGGTGGCATGAAATGTAAGTCATATATTTGACAAGTATTCACTGAAATAATGAGTTAGGTTCTATATTACTCTCTGAAGAGGACATCTTGGATGAGCCTGGTAGATAGAAAGCTAATAGACACAAGTTATTCACTGCATTATCAGTTTTTAACAGAGAGCTATGCTGCACATCGAGTAATAGATCACAGGCATATATCCAGTGACCTCTTTGTACCAGGCTTTGCGCAGCATTGTTGGTTAAACAGTAGTCAAATGGGATACCACGTTCCTTGATTCCTTGTAGTTTACATGGATAATGTGGGCAGTCAGGCGGTTAACAAGCAATGATAATATGATGAGGAAATGTTATTATGTAATAACATTAAATATGAATCTAACAAAGATAGTTTACAATTAAACAAGGAATTGGGTGGGAAGCAAAGATTTCCTGGGGGAAATTTATCAAAAGTTAAACTGGGAGGATAATCCGAATTTAAGTGGGCAGCGGAGATAATCATATATAGAACACCTTATAAGCAAGAGAGTTAGAATAGATTTGTTAGTCATATTCAAAAACATCTAGGTGTCTCCTGTGAGGTTATGGGACAAGAGAGAAATAGATTTTGTTGAAGAGGTATATGTTTGAGCTGCATGATGGAGTTTGGATAATATTTGGAGCCTACCAGTTATTCATGTGAGAACGTGACTGAGGATATTCTGATTTCCTGATGGAGATTATAGTGGAAAGAGATGGAGCAACGGCAGGAGCACTTTGATTTTTCCGAAGCAACATCGAAGAGAGTGCGCACCAAAGAAGTGAAGTGGAGTGGGGGGCTCTTGAGGAGATGTTTCAAATGACTATAAAATAACTAAAATAAAAATGTTATCACTGGAAAATGCTGCCGAAAGGGGCTGATGCATAAGGGCAAAAGGCTCAGTATTCAGTGTGACTCTCATTATGTCTGTAGCACATCTTGGATGTTGGATTGGGCAGGCAGTTGTGCACGTGCACAGCCTGTTTGTGATTTGGATATGGGCTACGTTCTCTGAGGGCCAGTGTTTGTTTTGTTAATTGAAGATGTAGTGTTCATTGAATGAGATAAAATACATAGGAACTCACACTGTCCTACAAACTCGGCAAAAGTATTTCACGTGTGTTTTACTCACCATCATTACCAATGACACTTTTCTTTCTTTCAGCCAATTTTCCTACTTATGGCATGAAATTTTCAAAAATATTAAAATAGATAACGCCTATAGATTTCTTAAGGTGTCCTGGGAATTCTCTACTGTTACAACATTGTATGTATTCTTATAAAAGTAACTACATGTAGCTTGCTCTTATTGTATTTATCTCATAAATGAGAAAATAGGCAAAGGAGCTTAAATATGGTGACTTGTCCATAACTCACATAGTGAGTGTTCAACATTGGATGTGATTCCAGACTGTAAGATTCCTATTCTTCTTCATTAAGTCCCCATGCCATGATACCTCTCTTCACCAGTAGATATATAAACGTATATGCTTATTGGATATATGTTTAGCATCCGTATTATGTACCATGCCCCTTTACATAGCCAAGTGGTTCTCTTTGCTTGCTATTTCTAATAACTCTACTTCTAAACTACTTGGGGTGGAGTACCCACAATTCTTTACATCAAAGCATTTGATTTTATGTAATCTATTTCTGGTTGATGTTCATATACCTGGAGGTTAACATCGATTTCTATTTTAGATTCATATGTGTGAGCCTCTCCATATTCATTGCCTTGCAGGTTTTAAAGAAACATAAAATCGTGTTAATTACATACAGATACTTGAGCATATCTTGCAAAATGGTCGTTGTAGCATGACTTCTCCAGGGTCATTCATAGGCATAAGTTCTTCACACAAATAGCACCTTGGTTTTTGCAATTGTTTTTAGTGCCCTGCTGACATCTCCTCAGCACCTATGAAGCTGCAAAGTTGTGAAGTTGCTTGGTTCATGCTAAGTGCTTTACATATTTTATGAAATGAATGACTAGATTATTAACTATTCAAACAGGTTTCACTGCCCTTTGGATTTTTTTTTTTAATTATGCTAGGCAATGACATTCTGTTTATTTAAGAAATTATTGTGTTAGGACATTAAAAAAATAACATAACAACAAACCTTTCTGGGGAGAAATATTTGACATACTCATACTTCCATTACCTCTGAGGACAGTCTAAAGGGACCCACGAAAAACACTCTTGTTACTGACCACTGGTATACTTATGCTGTGGTTTCCGCTTCACTCTGACAGTTGACGTTTCAACCCTCTTGAAGTGGAGCTTTGTTATGAACTGGAGGGCAACCATGAACTCTGTTTGAAGATCCATAGAATAGGATCAACTTCTGGCATAAGTAGTAGGGATGTCCATGGCCTATGAGAAGAAAATTCAATGTTCTGGACTTCAGAGCACTCCCTGTTTCATCTTTTCAGTGTTTTAGGAGAACGTTCAGTTATACCTTACTAAATGAGTTTCTTTCTTAGTTTTAGTTTTTGAGAATTTCATCCATGAGTGCATTGTATTTATTCCATTTTCCACTGTTCTCCTTAGGCTCCTTCCTACGCCCTGTTAGATTCATGACTTATTCTTGAGTAATAACAATAATAATAATAATAAACCTTGATCTGGATATTCTTTTCTTTAATTTAATTTTATTTGTAATTTATTTTTTACACTCCATATTCCATTCCTCCCCTTCCCCTCCCACCCTCCAACTGCTCCACATCCCACATCTCCTCCCCACCACATCCTGTCTCCACATGGATGACCCCACCATGCCCCCCATCTGACCTCTAAACTCCCTGGCACCTCCAGTCTCTTGAGGGTTAGGTGCATCATCTGGTGGTCCTCATATATACATGGATTTAACCCTGACCACCAGGGATCAGATGACTTACCAGTTGGGCTTGTCCCTGGATAACATTGACTCACCCTCTGTTAGTAGCCATTGGCTATTTTTTCCATGTAGTGCTGTGGCTAATACTGAATTCTTCCCAAGTCCACTCCTTTAAATGCTGAAAGAAATAAAAAAAAATTTGAAATTGAAAGCTGAGGTAATGTATTTAAAACCCATGCCCCTGCTACATCCCTCTCAAAAACATTTCTTGGGTTTATGTTGTACAAACTTCCTGAATCTTGATGAAAGCTGAATGGGGATCCACGTTAGTTATGAGGAGTTGTATGCATGTTCTATTTTCAGTTAAGTTATTCATAACACCTGATGATGAAGTTGAATGTGTGGTTGCTAAGTAGGGGTTGGACGTCACCTCTCTGGGCATATGATTAAGTGGGAACTGTCATTTGCTCTGCTGTGAATTGCCACCAAGAGCTGAGTCTGTCGCAGGTTCTACTGTCTGTATTTAAAATTTGCTTCCCTCATGTTAATTATCCTCAGAGTGCCCCATTCCACATAAAGTATTGAAAAGTCAGCAACTCTTTTCAGTTCAAGAACTTTGATTTTTTTTTTTAAAGTAATTGTGTCTTCTTGCCTACATGATGTTAAGGAAATAGAATTTTGAATGGAAGGATTTCTTCACTTTTTTTTTTTTTGATATGTCAGATTTTCTGTTCATTTTTATCTTTGAAATCAGGAAAAAAACTGTCACTAATTATCTTGATAGCTGTCACCTCGATAATGAGACAGACCACACTTCTCAGAATGGAGTTAGGTGTGAATCAAAGTGTGTAGGTTTAACCACTAATGGAACATAATGAGAAATGGAAAATCCAAAGCCTGAAGCTGTGAAACAAACTTAGGAGTACTTCTTTATTGATAGTAACATGTGCTTCATACTACAGAAATAAGTATCTGTTTTGCAACCATCAGCCTTTCCTTTGTATAGAACAACCAGAGAGAGATTGGAGAGTGGGAAATTCAGCTCACCGTCAGCATATACCAACTAAAGAAGCTTCCTTTTTATTTTTCCATGAAAGCATATGCTTCCCTTTGAAAAATTGAAAGGGGTGATCAGAATGTTTGTTTTATTGCAGAGGTCAATTTCTCAAAATAAACTGACGTTGACCACCTCATATAGAGTATATCCTGACCTTGGGAATCCATATAATGTGATTACAGCCGTGAAAATCCTTCTTAAGGAGTTAGTGTTGTTGGGTGAGCTAGGAAATATGTTATTGTTGAACCTCTTGGGAATATTTTTAAATGAGATTCTAAATCTTTTTTGCATGTCTCTCTCTTTGCTTAGATGCAATTCCACACATGGAAATGGTTAATTGAATTGAGAAGTAAATGTGTTTACTGGTAATTGCTTAACCTTTGAATAGTAATTACAATTTTATATTCTTATAGGATTATTTAACCATTCACAAGTATGGCAATGCAGCCAGAAATGATCTCTGGAATACATTATCAGAGGTAAAGTAGAAGAAGCTAAAATATTGAAGTATGCTCTTGGGCAACTGAATTTTGTTTCTAAGACGTTAACATTGAAAGTTTATATTTACTTTGTATAATTCTTCTTTCTTCACATTACTTTGGTGTTCTTTATGTGCTCTATACAGAAGATAAGACTTAAAATTATTTGAATCACAAATGTTGGTAAAAATTTTCTTGTCTACTTTTGAGAGTGACATTCATTAATTGATTAGTTAATTGAGAATATTTAATTAATTGGTAATGTTATAAATGTCTATAATCTATTTAAGTCATCAAACATGCCTCCATCTTCTCTCCTCAAATGACTCCCCTGTTCTTTCCATCATGATCCCATGTCAATTTCATGGGTTCCTTTTTAAAATCTCACTCAGTATCCATTCCTCTATTGAGGGACATCTGGGTCCTTTCCAGCTTCTGGCTATTATATATAAGGCTGCTATGAACATAGTGGAGCATGTGGAGTACTACTCAGCTATTAAAAACAATGACTTTATGAAGTTCTTGGGCAAATGCATGTATCTGGAAGATATCATCCTTAGTGAGGTAACCCAATCACAAAAGAAGTCACTAGATATGCACTCATTGATAAGCGGATATTAGCCCAGAAACAAACCAAGAAGGAAGACCATCTTGTGGATACTTCATTCCTCCTTAGAATAAGGAACAAAATACCCATGAAAGGATATAAGTACAGAGACAAAATTTAGAGCTAAGATGAAAGGATGGACTGACTATCCAGAGACTACCCGATCCGGGGATCCATCCCATCATCAGCCACCAAACCCAGATACTAATGCACATGCCAGCAAGATTCTGCTGAAGGGACCCTGATATAGCGGCCTCTTGTGAGGCTATGCCAGTGCCTGGCAAACACAGAAGTGGATGCTCACAGTCAGCTAATGGATGGAGCACAGGGCCCCCAATGGAGGAGCTAGAGAAAGTACCCAAGGAGCTGAAGGGGGATGCAACTCTGTAGGTGGAACAACAATATGAACTAACCAGCTGAGCTCTTGTCTCTAGCTGCATATGTAGCAGAAGATGGCCTAATTGGCCATCATTGGGAAGAGAGGCCCCTTGATCTTGCAAACTTTATATGACCCAGCACAGGGGAAGGCCAGGGCCAAGAAGTGGGCGTGGGTGGGTAGGGGAGCAGGGGCAGGGGGAGGGTATGGGGAACTTTCGGGATAGCATTTGAAATGTAAATAAAGAAAATATCAAATAAAAAAAAATCCCTTCAGTGCTGCCAATGTGTGAGTTGGTGTAGGATCATCTCTATGATATAGAGAAGCATGGGAAACCCTTTGGGGGTGGCACAGGCTTGCAGAAAACTCATTGCCTTCTCCCCCTGGTCAGTAATTGCCACCGGCTCCTCTCCTTAGTGTGAGAGTCTGTGATTCCTCTATGCAGTCCATGCTGAGATTTTAACTAGTATGATAATACACAGGTCTTATGCAAGAATCATAACAACACTTTTGAATAATATCTTAATGTGGTATGATAGATTCATGTTAAAAAAATTGAAGCTTTTAGAAAAGTTTTACTACATTATACTAGACCTATCAGGGACGCAAAATAATGCTAAAGTACTTGCTCTAACAATAACTCACATTTTATGTTCTGCTATGTAAAATTTTAATTTTAGTAAACCTTAGCTGTATATACGGAATATAACCATATAAGCCTCTCAAGGCAAAAATTAATTTTACTAGTACATACTGTTAGCTTTACTGCTTTTAAATCATTTCTTATTGAAGTGATGGTAAAAATGAGAACAGATTAATGTTAACCATGCTTTCAAGAAGTGTTAATAGATTAATTTATACAATTTTCATTGTAAAGGCTTTAAAAAGGAATGGAAAATACGTGAACATACAAGAAGTAATGGATCAGTGGACACTCCAGATGGGGTATCCTGTTATCACCATCCTGGGAAACACGACGGCAGAAAATAGAATACATATCACCCAACAGCATTTCATTTATGACATCGGTTCTAAAACTAAAGCACTTCAACTTCAAAACAGCAGGTACAACACACATCATAGACTGTCTGTGATTTCTAAATGTTGCTTTACATTTTAATATTTTAAATTGTTGAGGAATATTTTGCATTTAAAAGTTTTGACGAATAGTTAACTATTTGTTAAGGAAGTCCTAAAATATATGTGGACCACTGTTTTAATCCTTTTATTTACTGTTTCATTGTGCTTCTTCTTTTATTGTGTTTCTTCAAGATTTTAAAAACCATTTAATTCAATTTTTCAATAATTTATTTAACGTGTATGATGTTTTGCCAGTTTGTATGTCTATGCACCATGTGAATAGCTAGTGTCCCGGGAGATCATTGGATTCCCTGGAACTGGAGTTAAAGATAGCTGTTACATATGGGTACTGGAATTCAAACCTGGGTATTTGGGAGAGCAGCTCATGCTATTAACCACTGAACCTTCTCTCTATCCCTTCCTCAAGATTTTAAATTTCGGTGTAACAGCATTTGTTTCAGAAGGCAGAACTTTGAATTAACATGGTGACTTTCAAAAGAGAAGATTGGGATTTCACTTCTTTATGAATAGTTCTAGAATTAAATTCAATAGTTAAAATGTATTGCCCATGAATTAAGCAGAACTGAACAAAATGTGCCTTACAGGACAAATGAGAACCGAAACTAACAATCTAGGAAAGCTCAGTAAACCGTTGTTCTGTAGTTAATAATGTATGAGTTAAAGGAACATAATACAGACCCTAAAATAGCCATGCTTTAGTGGGGCCATGAAGGATCAACATATGTTCTTTTCCTCTCAATTAGTGCTTGAGCTCACTGGCTAGATATAAAACATACACAATTGCTTCCTGTATGGTGGAGTTTTTCCCGAAATTGGATCTCACTGTGTAGCCAATCTGGTCCCAGACTCACTATGCATTCCTGGCTAGCCTCGAACTTACAGAGGTCATTTTCTCCCATCAATCATATCTGTCTAGAATCATGGTGTATTACTTTAACTTTCTTTTGCAACCCTTATCAGTTTTATTCCATGTTTTCTCCTTTGTTCCTTATATTAAATGATGAGCTGAAAAGAGATAAAAGTTTTATTAACCAGTTTCATTTCTTATAAGATGCTCTAATAAAAGTGGATTGCGGGGTGGTAGGGGTGGGGAGGAGCACAGAGAGGGACAGGGTGAAAATTAATAAACAAGATTAGAGGTTTTGGTTGGATTACTCTGTTCTCTCTTGTTTCTTTGGAAAATAAGGCATCTGGTTTTATCACTTATGGATCTCCATGAGACCTGGAACACACAGTTGGCTGTGACCCTCAGAGGTCTTGAAGTCATTTCCAGGTTAACTTGTTCCAGACATGGATATACAGAGCCATGGTTGAGAAATTCTTTGATACTTTCTGAAGGCTCTATAGAGATTTTGAGTTAGGAAAGCAAGGTCATTATTTTTATTCAGTGTGTGTGTGTGTGTGTGTGTGTGTGTGTGTGTGTGTGTGTGTGTATGTGTGCTCTTGTGTGCCAAACTGCACATGTGGCAGTTAAAAGACTACCTCAGGTGTCAATCATTGCTTTTTATATTGTTTGGGGGCAGGATCTCTTGTTCATCATCATGTATGCTGGACTATATGATCTGGATTCTGTCATCTTGGCTTTGCCTCCCGTGTTTACATAGGGTATTACAAGTGTGTGCTATAACTTTACGTGATATATAGGGTAAACTTGTTTCTCGCTGAGACTTGTCTCCAGCAATAAAGCAAGGGCTTACTCTAGATATACCTTGATGTTGGTACTCAACTCTCCGGATTCTTGCAATGCACATTGCCCTGCTGCAGTCTCACTATGGTCAGAGAGGGTGGCAGTGTGTCTGCTGTACTCTTTCTGGGAAATGCAGTGTCAAATGCTCCCATTTATTCCCTCCCTCTCTAGGTCCAGGATCAACATTGTCAGGCATCAACCTTGACTTTGCTAGGAAGTACTTTGCTGATACAATGGTAGAGAGAGACTAGACCAGGTCTCTGAGAACTGCTCTCTTGACATAGTGTCACTGATGTAGAGAAACCTACAGGAAACAAAGTATGACAGGATAAATTTTGAACAAAAATAATTTTTGACCTATAACATTCATTACTATACTAGCCTTAGCCTGATCTTTTAAAACAGAAGGTAATATCTGGGCTGTGACAACATGCAGAAGACCAGAGAGCTTTATATCTGCTAGAAGCACACGGAGTTCATAAACCCTGAGTACTTACCACACAACATGTAAAGGGATCTGATGCTGAGTCAAAGCATCACTTAGTCCCAGGAATGATTTTCTATTTAAAAAAAAATAAAATCTATATTTCAATTAAACTGTCTCAATTTAATATTATTGATCATTTACTTCCTTGTGACATTCTGGTCAAAGATTCAATACCAATTCTATTTTGTATTTGAATTGAGCCTTCTTAACTCTTTACTGCACAATGTATTTCATTGATGTAATAGAACTTGCTCATCTATGCCAAAATATCTAGTAAGTTGTGAATATTTTCCAAGATGAGTTAATTCTTTGTTTTCTTTTTCTGCCTGGAGATATTAGAATATGATTACAACGTACTCAAAAGGTTTTATGAAGCCAGTAATTATATTTTTCATACATAGTCCTTGTATTACAGCATAGAAAGATCCTTATATAACTAAAGATTTCATAAAGTTGGCTGATGTGTGACTTAGCATGACATTTGTTCCAGAATCTTGTTACTTAGACAGTGGGACATTTTTTGTGGCATTTTTAAATACATGAAATCACTACTTTGCAATATTGCATAACGTCTCCTCATATGCCAAGTTGCTTCTTAAAGCTCTGCTCTACAGAGGATCACAGCCACCAACCCAGGCAGGCTTCTTTTTACTTCTGAGTTGATGGCAGAACTTTATATTGATCTTTCCTTAATATTTATAGTACTTTTATGAAGAATTCTCTTCTCCCAACAATATATACACACATATATTCACATGTATTCTGCCTTTCTCTAATAATAAGCGTTAAATGTTTCTTCACTGTGAAATGAAAACCACTGAGGAAGACAGGAGGGCCCAGGGGTCTGGACATGCTCATTACACCGTCTATTACTTCAAGTGCTCACTCTTAAAACTCTTCAACACACCTTTCACTCACACAGTTACTGTGTGTGCACAAAATGTCTTGTTATATTTCGGGTATTGATTTCTTACGATGTAATTGCAAGGTTAAAATAGCTTTTTTTTTTTTTTTTTAATAATTCTAGAAGGAACCAAAGTGCAGTTGATATATTGATGATAAAATTATTTCATGTATATTTGGCTACTTAAAGATTAAGTTGATATCACCTCATCCATGAGTTTAGACCTTTATTTTTTACCCTGTGAAGAAGTAAATGAAATAAAATGTTTCCTTTTAATAGGTGAGATTTGTGGTTAACCCTCTAGTTGCTGGCTCTTTGACACACAAACTGAGAAATTTCATTTTGGAAACTAGAACATGAAGTGTGTCCTACATTATTCTATATAGCTCTGAATTTTTGTGAAAACTGATCATTTTTATTCTTTATTCTTTGCTGAGTACTTTGGTTTTCCATATTAATCTCTCTGTATAAAATATGTGGATCATGCCTGTCTGATGTATTAGGCAATAAATAAAGACAATGTTAATATGTAAATGTAGGAAAATACTGAATTGTCTATTAGTCTAAAATCCAGGAAAAAAAGTAGAGAAGACCTATTTTTAGACTTTAATCTCTAAACAGCTTGGCATGAATTTATAGATTTTAGTTGCATTTATTTCTAAAATGCAAATCTATGTTTGCAAGATAAGTTGTTTTGTAGAAGTTCTTTGCATTCAAGTTAAAACTTGTAAACACCAAGTCTCCTTGGTGGCATTGGGAAGGTAAGCTTATGTTTTGTATATATTGTTTAGGCCTGAGATTTATTTGCTAATTGATTTCAATGATTTATTGATGGTTTAAGTATATTTTTCCCAAAATGAGCAATTAAAAACTGTACTGAAGATGTATAGGCAATGCTTGCTTGCTTTGTTTTAGTATAGCTGATATGCCAGTTTTGATTCTTAAAGCTTTCTTTTATTTTCCAGTTACCTGTGGCAGATTCCATTAACCATTGTGGTAGGAAATAGAAGCCATGTGTCTTCAGAAGCAATTATTTGGGTGTCTAACAAATCAGGTAAAATATAAATTCTCTCCCAGGAAACTGTTTGCAGCCAGATAATTGTTTAGAATCTGTACCTCTGTTTTCAGCTGCTACAAAACGTGAATAAAGACAAATTGAAAGTAGAAAATGGTAACTGTAATCACTTCTGCGAAATTAGGCACAATATGGTTTCTAAATAGCTTAATTTTAGACTGATGTAAATATTAATTTTTTCTTCCAAAGGCAAAGGTAGTTATAGTATTAATTTTCTCAGAACTGTATAAATGTATAATCTAAAATGTGATTGAAATATAATTGCAAATCGTTGCAGAGTATGAAGGATGCTAAAGCAGAGATCTCATTTTTAAGCTCATTCCCTGACTACCTTTTCTTCATCAGGTTGTCTCTATAAAGGATGAAAAGACAATATTTCCCTTGGTATTAGATAATGGTAGGGCCAGTTATAAGGACTTAGGAAAGATATCAAACACCCTCCTTAGAATAAGGCCTCAAGGAGCTGAAAGAAATCAAATTCCATTCGCTTTCTAAATATCTTCAAATAAATCAAATAGAGGGCTATTTCAATTCATTGTCAGAAAAAAAGCTTTTTTTTTTTTTTTTAAACCCAATCTGTATCCTTCATGCTAGAGTATAAAACAGGTTTCTTCCATTTCTGTTTTTTTGGTGGCTTGGAGAAAAGGACAATTATCTTTTAATGTAACATTTCATTTAGATTTGGATGATCAAGTGTGATCATATTTTGATTTTCTTACCGCTTTCTCACAGGCTAGTGATTTGTATTATTTTGTTAATCTCTAGGAAGCATTTTAAAATCACATAGCTTTTAATTTTGAGTAAAATCAAGTATGAAGAAGCATTGATTTCCTCATAGATATTTATCTTGTAAGGGATATATATTCTATATTCATATATTATTATATATGTATATGTATATATGAGGATGAATCAAAATGCTAATGCTAAAACATTTTGGTGTTCTTCATTTTAAATAAAATGCTTAAATTTTCTTCATTCTCTTTCTCACAATTGGTATTTATACCATGATCCGATTCCATACTTACTTATCTTTATCAATCTTGTTTCCACTCACAGAATTGTTTTATTTATCCATATATTTTATTAGGAAATGATGAACGAGAACACAAAGTTGCCATTGTAATGTTGCTACTGTTAACACAAAATTGCCATTGTAATGTTGCTACTGTTTACATTATATGGAAGAGTAATCCTCAGATACAAGAGAGAGTGTTCTTGGAAGGTGGTATGGGAATGGGGAAGCCAGAAAAATGTAAACATATTTTACACTTAAGACACTTTAATTTAAGCTATGGTCAGATGTAGGGATCATGTGACTCCTCCTGAACATGTTGCTCAGACCTGTCCCCTGAAGCTCTGGTCATAGCATTCTCTTAATCACATGAGCAGGGACAAAACTGCCATGGATTTCCTTGTCTTACCGATGACTATGCCTGGGGATTATTTTTAAATATCTACACAGTGTTTTTCTTAAAATTAACCTTTTCACTTATGCTGAGTATTAATCTAACATCACCTATGTGGATATGATCATTTTATATACAGATGTACAATTTGTAAACACAGAGTTCTATGAGAGTATTGCAATAGTGGACTGTGGTAAGTATAGGACACCTTCCCACCCCAAAGCTACATCTATTCCATCTATATAGGACAGTGTGCCATTTAACATTAACCCAGAGTATGTTCTGTTCGGTGTATGCATAGTCAAGGTGAGATACCTAGGCTTGCAGGAGATATCATCTGAAGTAAGTGTGTCTTGAAAAATCTATAGTAGAAAATATTAAAGATCCTGGCCTAAGGCTTCTTCCCTACCTTAGACCATTTGTGTTCCCAGATGAAAGAAATATACAGCCTTTATAATTTTTAATATGCCTTATGCAGCACAATTGCCTACACTCCATGCTTTTAGAATCTATTTCCCTATTGATAAACCCAAGTTATTACTTGCAATGTTTCATCTGGGCTGATCTTAGCTCCAACTGCACAGCCCTCTGGGCTACATTCTCTTGGCCCTTAGCCCATGGTGGCTCTCCTCTCGCCTGCACATTTCTTCTTCCCTGGCCACTTCTTTCTCCTCCTTACCTCCATGTGGTTTTCCCTCACTAGGCCCAGGAAACTTCAACCCCTCTTCTACCTCTTCTACCCAACTACTAGCTGTTGCCATCTTTATTTACCAATCTCAGTTAATTGGGGACAGGGTCACTCAGTGTCTTACATGTAGGTAACCAATCTTAGAGGCCCCAGATTAGCATTAGAATACAAGTAGCATTAGGCCAATCCACTACAAAAACCTTATAAGTAAGGAAACATGTAAGAAAGAGAATGGAAAGATTACCTTATTGCACTACCTGTTCATTTCCATTTTAAATATTGTCCACTTCGTTGTGAAGGCTTTCATTCTGATGACTATCAATAGAATGAAAGAGAGTTCAGTGGGGAAGACTGACTTTTGTATCCTTTCTTCCATATTATTTTGTCTAATTAGGTTGAAAATAAAATCAAGTTATAATGAAGACAATCATTTAAAAATATTAAAAATAATGATTTATTCCTATCACCACAAGGTGAAATAAATTACACGTTTAATTATGATAGCTAGTCAGTGTTTGCAGTTTCATTATTGCTGGTGTGCCTTTCATTTTTGCAATATTAAGGTATGTCACTGGTATGTAATATCCATAAATTTCATCTAGTTTTTCACATGTTATTGACAATTCCTTTTAAGGACATGTTGGATGCATAATTAAATCACAGATAAATGCAGATTATTATATCCTAAATGTATTTTGTGTACCTGCTTTTAAAAATATAAAAGGTTAAAGTATTTTTCATTCTTACTATGAAAATACAAATAATCCAAACATTTATGAATATACTTGCATGTTAATTGGGTGTTTATGAATGGTGAAAGGAGGGAAGGAAACAAATACAACACTGAAGATAATTTAATCTCAAATATTAAAAATTGCATAATGTATGGCTTTCCTCCAAAGTGATTTACTTATGACCCACAAACACTGAAAATTAGGATTATCTTTTATTCCCATTTTATAAATGTGATGATCAAGTCTTGATGAATGCTTGCCCAGTGTGCCAGTTGTCTACCCAAGTGAAAGTCTGCTGTTTTGAGTTTGGTTTTCTTTTCTTCAATTCATGAACACATGCGTGTGCGCAAACACACATACATATGCACGCACACGCACATACACACTATTATATTTATAACAGGTTGATTTGGTGCTCTGTTGGTTCCTCAACACTGTTGGGGGTAGTTCTAATACCTGGGACCAGTTGTACTGCTAACCCCTCCTGGCTTCCCTTTTGTTTGTTATACCCACCTTTGGTAGAGGAGGTGACTGCACTACTAGCTCCCACCTGAGACCGGTGGATAAAAGACACACAAACACACACATGCACATGCACAGGAGTGCGCACACATACTTTGTAACTTTACAACTTGCCTTCCAGGCATAACTGCTGGGCATTCCTTTCTCCCACCTGGAAAAGTCTGTCCTTACAATTTACTATCTCTGTCTCTCCACTTGCCTGAAACTTCAGTGGCTAGTCCTACCTAGCCCCTGCCAAACATCCTTGGCCACCCATCTATAGTGGAGGCCACCTGCCACAGCTCCCCACCCCCACCCCCACCCCCACCCAGACCTCACACAGTTGCTGCATTCTCTTCTTGCACTGCATCTTAAAAGGCTCCTCTATCCTTTCCTGATTCTGCCTTTTCCTCCTGGGACCTGGCAGTCCTGCCTATACCTTCCGCCCAACAATTAGTCCCTGATCTTCTTTACTGAAAAATCAAGAAACAATTGTGGACCACTCTCTACACAACACAGTGTTTTGCACTTGCATATGAGTGTTTATGGGCTTCAAGAGATATTACTTCATTGGATTTTCATAAGAATCTAGTGAAAAAGATCAACATATACCATACTCTCTGCAATGGTTTGTCCCATATCATCATATATACTGTCTTAGCTGACTTTCCTCTTATTTTATTTTTAAATATCATGTCCTACAAGTAGCATATTTGCCTATAAATGCTTAACCAGCATTCCGTTGTTATTCCCATAGTTACTTTAAATGTGTTATAAAATACCAACTCTTCTGTACATTGATATAGTGTCAGTTGTGTGCCATTTTGGATACACACACACACACACACACACACACACACACATATATATAATTTTCAATTATAGGAACATTTGAAATATAACTTCCATACTTTTTTAGTACAGAACTCATCAAATACCATACCTCATTAGGCCATCAGAAAAGATCTTTTTAAAATTCATTGTCTGCTATTAGTTAATTTGCAGAACATTTTGGGCATGTAATTAACAAGTATTGCAAAGACATTTTAAAATCTATTACAAAATCTTTCTGGGAATTGTTTCCCAAAGAACTCATTTGTAATAGACCCATACAAATATTCATGAATAGTAATATCTTCAGGATTTGGATATACGTTTATTAATAGAATACTTTAAAACAATTGATGCCTGTCTTATTTTATTCAGGCAGTGTAGACGATATAGAGATTATTATCATGTTTTTATCTATACACTCATTTGACTAGAATCTATAATATTTTTAATAGAATGATAAAAATCAGAATTAATATAATTACATGGGATTTATAAATGTCACTTATCCAATTTGTCCATAAGGAACAGCTTTGGAAAATGAATTTGATAATGTAAAGTATGTTATCATTTGATGTTTGCAAAATGTATGTCATTTGTTCATATATTAAACTTGATGCTACAGCTTAACTAGAAAACAACACTAAAAAGTGTTATTTACATATGTGGGTCTGAAAGATGTCACAGTGTTTAGAAGCATGTACTGCTCTTACAGAATACCCAAGTTTGGTTCTCAGAACATATTTTGCATAGCTCACAGCATCCTGTAACTCCACCTTCATGGATTCAGTGTCTTCTTATATCTGCATGAACCTATAAACACGTGTTCATTACCTACACACACATGCACATGCACACACACACTTAAAAATAAACAAGCTTTAAAAGTAAAATTATCAAATGTATTTATTTACATATAAGTGGAGTTTATTCAGTTAAGATGCTTATTTAAGCTCATTAGACATATATTGTTGACTATACATACATTACATCACCAAACAAAAGAACATACTTTCTTTTCAGCAGCTCCATGGAATTTTCTCTGAAATTGACCACATACAAGTACAAAAAGCAAGTCTGAACACATACAGGAAAATAACATCACCCTATACGCTACCAGATCACAAATGATTAAAGCTAGTATTAGCAATAACAGAAACAACAGAAAGTTTACAAACTCATGGAAACTGAGAATTTGTATACTGAATTAAAATTTTATAAAGACATAAATTAGGAAAGAAATTAGAAGATTTATAGAATGGAATAAAAATTAATACACCACACATCAAAACTTATGAGACACAACAAAGGCAGTTCTAAGAGACAAGTTCATAGCACTGAGTGTCTACATTAAAAAGAATATACATATCTCATAAGAGTAACATAACAGCACACTTGAAAGATCTAGAACATAAGAAAAGAAATTATAACCTAAAGGATTAGAAGGCAAGAAACAATGAAATGTGGCACTTAAATAAAGAAAACAGAAACAAAAAATGCACAAAGAATTAATAAAACAAAGAATTGATTCTTTGAGAAATTCACCAAGAATGACAAACCCTTATCCAAATTAATTAAAGGTATACAGAAAATATCTAAATTAACAAAATTAGATATAAAAAGAAGATATAACAACAGATACCAAGGAAGTCCACAGGAACATAAAAACAAACTTTAAAATTTGTTGTCAAGCAAATTAGAAAACCTAAAAGAAATGGATAATTGTTTAAACACATGCCACCTATCAAGGTTAAATCAAGGTTAAACAGTTAAAATAGAACTATGAATCCTAATGAAATATAAGCAGGAAGTAAAAGTCTTCGAGGAAAAAAATAAAAGAGCCCAGGAACAGAGGTTTTAGTACAGAATTTTACCAGAGTGTCAATGAACAGTTAATTCAAATACTCTTCAAACTATTCCACAAATTAGAAACAGAAGGAGCATTGTACAATTTTTACAATACCACAAAAATATACCTAAGGCACATAGAAAGCAAACAAAGAGAATTAATATCAATTTCTCTTGTGAACATAGAGGCAAGAATTCTCAATAAAATATTTGCAAACTGAGTTCAAGAACATATCCAAGACATCATCCACCATGATCAAGTAGACTTCATTCCAGAGATGCAGGATTAGTTGAACATTACATGAGTAGGGTAAGTGTAATCCACCATATAAACAGACTGGAGACAAAAACCAAATGATCATTTCAATAGATTGAGAAAAGTCTTTTGACAAAATACAGCACCCTTTTAAAATAAAAGTCCTGGAGAGACTAGGAATAAAAGCAGTGCCTTAGTTAGATTTTTCATTGCTGTGAAGAAACACCATGACCAAGGCAACTCTTATAAAGGAAAACGTTTAATTCGGGCTGGCTTACTTGTTCTGAGGTTCTTTCCATTATCATTATGGTAGGAAGCAAGGCAAGGTTCATGCTGTAGGAACCGAGAGTTCTACATATTTTTTATTTTTAAATTTTTTATTAGCTATTTTCTTTATTTACATTTCAAATGCTATCCCAAAAGTTCCCTATACCTCCCCCACGCCCCTGCTCCCCTACACAACCACTCCCACTTCTTGGCCCTGGCATTCCCCTGTACTGGGGCATATAAAGTTTGGAAGACCAAGGGGTCTCTCTTCCCAATGATGGCCGATCAGGCCATCTTCTGCTTCATATGCAGCTAGAGACAAGAGCTCAGGGGGTACTGGTTAATTCATATTGTTGTTCCACCTACAGGGTTGCATCCCCCTTCAGCTCCTTGGGTACTTTCTCTAGCTCCTCCATTGGGGGCCCTGTGCTCCATCCAATAGCTGACTGTGAGCATCCACTTCTGTGTTTGCCAGGCACTGGCATAGCCTCACAAGAGGACACGGTATCAGGGTCCCTTCAGCAGAATCTTGGGTTTGGTGGCTGATGATGGGATGGATCTCTGGATGGGGATAGTCCATCCTTTCATCTTAGCTCTGAATTTTGTCTCTGTACCTATATCCTTTCATGGGATTTTGTTCCTTATTCTAAGGAGGAATGAAGTATCCACCTTCTTGGTTTTCTTGTGCTTTGCAAAATGTATCTTGGGTATTCTAAGTTTCTGGGCTAATATCCGCTTATCAATGAGTGCATATCTAGTGACTTCTTTTGTGATTGGGTTACCTCACTAAGGATGATATCCTCTAGATACATCCATTTGCCCAAGAATTTCATAAATTCATTGTTTTTAATAGCTGAGTAGTACTCCATTGTGTAAATGTACCACAGTTTCTGTATCCATTCCTCTATTGAGGGACATCTGGGTTCTTTCCAGCTTCTGGCTATTATAAATAAGGCTGCTGTGAACATAGTGGAGCATGTGTCCTTATTACCAGTTGGAAGATCTGGGTATATGCCCAGAAGAGGTATTGCTGGATCCTCCGGTAGTACTGTGTCCAATTTTCTGAGGAACTGCCAGACTGATTTCCAGAGTGGTTGTACAAGCTTGCAATCCCACCTCATCTTGATCTAAAGGCTTCTAGGTGAAGCCTGGCTAACAGGAAACTAGAAGGAATGATTCAAAGCCCACTTCCAAAGTGACATACTTCCTTCAACAAGGCCACATCTCCTAATACTGCCACTCTCTGGGACAAGCATACTCAAACCAGCACAGTTCACTCCTTGGTCCCTACAGGCTTGTTCAGTGTAAGTCTATGGGGCCATACCTTGCCATAGAATGATCCAAAATACACTTTGTCTCAACAGTGTTAAAAGTCCAAAGTATTTTCTGAGATCCATCCAATCACTTAGCTGCAATCCCCTCTAAAGTCAAAAAGCATATATCATACCTCCAACACCACAGGATATACATTTCCATTCTGAAATGTCATAGTTAGGAAATAAGGGACCAAAGCAAGCCAAGCAAGCAAGCAAGCAAACAAACAAAAAACCAGCTGGATAAACTCCAAACTCTGCAGCTCCATGTATGATATAAAGTTCTCTTCAGATTTCTGACTCCTTTCAGCTTTGTTGACTACAAGAAACTTTCCTCTGGGGTTGTTTCTACTCCTTTAGCAGCTTTCATGAGCATGCATCCCATGGCTCTGATATCTCTAGCATTTTTGGGTATCTAAGGGAATGTAAATTTATACCTTCTTGGTACAATGTCTGGGATCCACATATGATCTTCTCCAAAGGGCTTGGGTCATTTCTCCAGCTTTTCCCTCTGAAGCACTCTAATCTCTGGTTTACTCCACTCTACTTTGGCTGCTGTTCTTGGTGATCATCCCATTGTAATGGCATCTCCAAGTCTCTAGAGTCTTATGCTGCAATCAGGCTTCACTAGAAGCCTCTCATAGGCTCTCTTCATGGTGCCAACCCTCAACTTCTTTGCATGATCCCTTCAGTGCTAAGTGGTCAACTGCAACTGAGGCTGCACCTTTTCCAATGGCCTTCTATGGCCTCTCACAGTACTAAACCTCTGCTGCTCTCCATGATCCCTTCATGCCTTCAAAACCAGTTTCACCTGGGTGATTCTTATACCTTACCAGGGCCAGCTGCCTCCTGAGGCACAACCTTGGCAATCTCTGGAGCACAGCTTCTTTGTGCTCTCAGAAAACACTCCCTAGGAGATTTCACCTCAGTGATGCTGGTCTCTTCTTAATCACAGCTAATTTCTTAGCTCCAGTTAACCAACACCAATTGTCCCATTATTCCCTTATATTCTTGACTCTAAAGCCAGTATCATGTGGTTGAAGTAGCTGAATTCTGCTGCTTGATGGAGCTGAAATTGCCCTCCTTCTATTACATCATCACCAGCTTTCTGTTTTCCAGCTCCTTCACTGTCTAAGGTTGGTTGTCCTGGAACTTGCTCTGTAAACTGACCTTGACCTTGACCTTGATTTGTGTGCCTCTGTCTCCGGAGGTCTGAGACTAAAGGCATGTACCACTATACCTGGACCTAAGGTTTCCTCTACTTGGAACTTTCTCTGTACCAGGTTGACCTTGAACTCAGAGATCTGGCCTCCTTCGTCTCCTTGAATTAAAGGTGCCATCATTCCTGGGCCTTAGCTTTTCATGGCCACATTTTTCAAAAGTATGTGTCATCCATTTCTGGATTGTAGTTCTTTCCAGGTTAATAGTCCAAATGAAAACAATAACCAGATAATAGTAATACATAATATGATAAAGCTATTACTTGTTCAACAGCAAATGCAAAAGTAATGAGGTTACCTGGGTTCGATCTTGCTGCACACTCACCACTACCTTGATCTGTTTATATCCTTGAACACAGGATTTAGCTCCATTGCACTTCCTGGCACCCTTTTACTCTTTGAACAATACATTTTGTATTATTTCTTTTTTCTTTTTTCTTTGTTATATTTCATCAAAATGCTCTTCATGAGAGTAAACCACAGCACAGAATCTAAAATGGGTTGTTTTGAGATTTCCTTTTCCAATGCAATTAATTTGACTCTCTTCACCTGAGGTTCAGGCAGACTCTTCAGGCAAGAGCAAAAGGTGGCCATATTCTACACCAAAATACCAGAAGAATAGTCTCTTGGCCACATACAAAAATTCTTTTCTTCGGAAACCTCTAGAGCCAGGCTTCCACAGTTCAAATCACCCTCAGCAACAAAGGCTTCCCTATTAGACCATTAAGTCCCACTTAAAGCTTTCAGCTGTTTTCCAAAACCAAACTTCACAAAGCAAAATTCACATTCTTCCAAACAAAAGCATGGTCAGGCATATCACAGCAATACCCTAGTCTCTTTTACCAACTTCTGCCTTAGTTAGTGTTTTCATTGCTGTGAAGAGACATCATGACCAAGGCAACATTTAATGGGCCTGCTTACTGGTTCTGATTTTCAGTCCATCATCACCATGATATGAAGTATAGCAGTGTCCAGCCAGGAGCTGAGAGTGCTACATCTTGTTCTGAAGACTGCTAGGAGAAGAATGGCTTCCAGGCAGCTAAAAGGAAGGACTCAGCCCACCCCAAGTGACATACTTCTTCCATTAAGGCCACACCTCCTAATAGTGCCACTCCCTGGGTCAAACATATTCAAACTATACCTCAACATGTCAATATAAATGACTTATGGCCAAGTTCATAATCAACTTCAAATTCATATTTAACTTAACTGAATTCAAAGTTTTACTATTCTTTAATTATTAAAAGGATACCATTTGCAGAAAACTACCACCAATAGATGAAGAGTTGTTGAGTCCACGCCCAATGCATACATCTAGAAAACATCCCCCAAACCTAAGGCTTGAGAAACACTGTGGAATATAGGTAGCAAAAGGACAAGAGCCAGAACGTATGGAGTTTGCTGGGAGATGCTGTATCCTGGGTATACAGAAGCTCTTCACATAAGGTCTCACTGGCATGACTGCCTATGCGTGCGCTGATCATGGACAATAATAGAGATGCTATTGTGGATGGGAAAGAGGCCAGGAAACTGCAGTCGTATACAAAGAACTACAAGCAACTATAGAATGCCTAGAGCAGCGGCTATTGTCTTCCCTATGGAAGATCATACCAATTGGATACTTGATAATAAATTATCTGCCCTGAGTTCATATATACAAGTGACATTATACAGACTGAGCAGATTATGGATTTAGGAATATAATCAAAAATATAATGTACATTTCCATTTATGTGTGTAATGACATTTAGTATAAAAGAGGCCATGCATTTTAAAGAGAGTGAGGAGGGGTGTATGAGAGACTCCTGTAAAGGAAATGGATGGGGAAATGATGTAATTACACAATAATCTCAAAAACTAAAAGAAATAATTTTTAAAAGTTTTGAATATTTGAAGGCAATCAGGATTACTTATGGAAAACATTATCTTCAACACTTAAGATTTAATTTTCCCAGTCCAGACATGATTATTTAAAGCCTCTTTCTATTACGTTACTTTAGCTTGTCAAAAATATCTTCTACAAAAAGAAACTTTCTGATGAAAGTGGGAGATGCATAAATTCATGGGTATAAGAATACGCATTTGGAAGGCAGTTTGACAACATGTCATTTAGTAAAACCACAGTAGGCTCTCCCTAGACCCTGTGACCACGTGAGACTTAGAGTATAAATATAGGGTTAAGTATAAATTTGGCTTCAATTACATTTTGTTATTTGGCTGATTTTTAAAAAATTTTTAGCCTGTAATATACATTGGATTAATTACTCTGTGCCATACAACCTTTCTTGTGCACTCTTTACTTGATAGTAATTTATACATTCCTCTCTTAAAAGATTACATGCATATTTCATTTCTTCTGTTTATAAAATCTTGATAAAATATTTATGGTTTTTGAGTTGTAGAAATTAAAACATACAAGTATGTTTTCTTCTCTAGTGTTTTTTTTTTTCCATCTGCACCCCGAACTGTGTCTGTGTGTGAATGCAAATATTAATTCAACTTCACTGTGCAAATTCCGTCATGAGTAAATCTTGAAGTTCAACAGAAAAATTATTACAATTGTGAATGATGTTTGTCTTGTGAAAGCCATGATGATAGGTGACCGTACACAAGTGAAGGCAGCTTTATGCCACATTTGAAAGAGTTAAATATTAAATATATATGAAGTTCTAACAGGTTTCCTGGCCTTTGTTAATTGAAGTACTTCATGAACAGAAGTTCAGATTTTTCCTTTATGAAGGAAGCATTTTCTTTGCTTCTAACTCTATGTGGAACTGTTGGAGCCTTGAGCAAATCAGGTTCCCTTGTTTTATCATTATTGATGGTTTTGCAAAGTCTCTTAGTTATTTGAACTTTTAGGGAAAACATGAGAAAAACGCCAAATACAAGAATGACTTTTAAATGAATAAGTACTATTTTTTTTTTTTTTATTACTTTCTCTCTGGGTAAAGCTAATAGGATATAGGTCTAAAGACCTCTTTTGTTCTAGCTGCAAATACACAGATACAATCTAATTAACAGCTATGTGAACATAGTGGGATAATTCTAAATGACATTTATTTCAAGTATAGAAACTGTATATAGAATAAAGAGTTGTGTCAAAAACAAAATTGCTAATTATGAAAAACTCACTAATTGATGTAATAACGAGTAAAAAAATCAACACTTTCTTTTCAGATTTAGATGAGGGGATTAATTAAAGAACGGGTTTCAGTTACATTTTAGGGTGACATTTTCTTCAAATTCTTAGTAGTGCTGTTTCTGGCTTTTAAAAGACTTTATTCCTTTTTAGCTCTAAAAAAAAAATTAAAACTCTCCTTACTGTCAACTGCTACTTGCAGAACATCACAGAATAACGTACTTAGACAAAGGAAGCTGGATCCTTGGAAACATCAATCAAACCGGCTACTTTAGAGTCAACTATGACCTAAGGAACTGGAGATTACTGATCGATCAGTTAATCAGGAACCATGAGGTATGTCCTTGATCTACTCATCAGTTGTCTGGTTTGCAGGGTGAACACCTGTCGTTTTAATGATCAGAATTACCCCCCTCACCCTTTCTTTTTTCCTAACTGGACTCACAGGTACTTTCTGTCAGTAACCGTGCGGCCTTGATCGATGATGCCTTCAGCCTGGCCAGGTATGTTTTACTTGAGCTCTCCACAATAAAATCCACGATTGTAAGATTTTTCACATTATCTTAAACTCTGTATTATCTATTCGTACTTACACGTTATCCTCTTTCTTATGATATATTTGTTTATGTATCTGAATTATATTCCCTGGCCCCAAACTCTAAGTCAATAATAGCCATGGGATATTTCCAAGACAGCAGAAGCTTTATCAGTGTTGCTGCAAGTTTAGTTAAAAAATCTGGAGAGTCTCATGATCTCTTCATTAATGAGCTCTACACAATGGCCATTGCTGCCGCATAGAACATTTGATAGAAAATACCTTCAAGAGTTAGCAAAAGAGTTACCCTCACAAATACCAGGGTAACTTTAACTTCAAAGTGGTACTTGAATATTATTCATTTGTGAAAAGTTTTATGCTGAGAGACAGCAACAAATATTCCACAGCATATCAATCATGTCCCAAACGATTTGATTGCATTAATTGTTACGTGACTTTCATAATAAGATTTATCATGTTCTTTTTTTTTTTCTTTTGGTTGTTCAAGACAGGGTTTCTCTGTGTAGCCCTGGCTGTCCTCAAACTTGACGGGTTGACCAGGCTGTCCCGAGCTCACAGAGATTCACCTGCCTCTGCTTCCTGAGTGCTGGGATTCCTCACGTGCTCCACTGAGATTTTTCTGTACTTTATCATAGTTTGCTAATTTTTTTCCTAATCTGTGATTTGTTTATTTATCAATTATTTGTGTTTGTACACATGTGCCCATAAGGCTTAGGTTAGTAGTAGGGATCAGTTCATTCTTGAGATCTGGAACTGCTTTTACAGTTTATGTGCCCTATCAAATTTCAATTCTTTACATATGTTACAAATACTCCTTTCCCTGTAGAATTTCAATCCATCAAATGATGAATTTACATGCAGGGCACTTGATTAATTATTTTGATTGAAGCATAACTGAACTATCAAGCAAACTAAGAGATTGTTATGGCTGTGTGCGTGTGTGTGTGTGTGTGTGTGTGTGTGTGTGTGTGTGTGTGTGTGTAAATAGGCAATGTCTAAGGGAGTTCAGAGGACAAATTTGAGGTTCTGTTCTATTCACATAAAGGACAAAAACCAATCTACTCTGACTCTCCCCTTCATTATTACCACAAAGTATCACAGGGCCATCACTATTTTCCTTTCTTATTTGGTTCACCATGAGGTGGCACAGTGTGCTGCAGAGAGAACCATATCACTCAATGAGAACATCCAAGAATGATTGATCCTCAGGATCTACAGTGGAGGAAGAAAACCAAAGTGGGAAATTGTCCCCTGACCCCCTCACAAGTGCCATGGTACATGTCATAAGGAACATGGTTCATATATCTCAGATCACAAACACACAAATAATAATAATATAAATAAATAAATAAATAGTGTAGTAATTAAGCTAAGCCCTTGAGCAAAGGTGAGGACCGTTCCGTGATGCTACATCATCTTATTATGGGAAAACTTAGAAGCAGTAGAGATGGACAGAGGCCTGTAGAAATGGTGATATATGAAGATAAAGGTCAAGATGCAGCTTTGTAAATACTTTTGAACAACAAAGAAAAAGTGTTAAGACGTAATTTCACTTCATCTAACACCTACTGTTGCTTTATCATCCTCGGAGGTAAAATTTGGAATATTTGACATATATTATACCAGACATTTTCCCTTTCTACACCTTTATGCTGTTAAATTTTAAAACTATGAAGAAGATTTATTCTATCCCCTGAGTCATTTATGAAAATAAATTCTGAGAGCTTTCAATAATTTCAGACTCCTTATGACGCAGCCTCTGGAGAGGACCCCGGATAATTTTCTGTTGTGCTTATTTGGAGTCTTCTAGTGTGGATTCCCATAAGTGGAATTTGAGGCTGGAAAAGCATATATTTGGGGAAAAAGGCAAGAAATATATCACAAAGTCTTTCCCAGTAAAATCCTACTGTCAACCCCATGTAAAGTCCAATTTTCTCAAACTCTCCATTACAGCAAATGTGTAATCATTTAAAAATTGAAAACTTGCTAGTTCAAACTATTTAGAATTTACCTCACAGTTTAAATAGTTATGCTTTTTGTTTCTTACACATCTACTATCTGTATCTTCCTTTCTGTGAATTATCACTTAGTACAAGAAAGAAACTGCAAGCACTAAGAATCAAGCAAAAGTATTTTTGTTTGCATGAGTTTTGAGTATTATTCATTTGCATCTGTTTGCAAAATTTTCTCCACCATTGCACTTCATGGTATTTCATCATTAAAAGTCCTTTTTTATATATAAAGCAAAATATTCTGATTATCTATATATTACATTTGTTTTTTCCTTAATCAGTTTGCATGTATTGGATGAAAGGAGACATAATTTTCTTTAAAATTACTTAACTTTTTTTTTTTTACTAATTATTCCAACTTTATTTACTTAAAAATATTTTCTTTTTCCTGTCTGAAATATCTTCACCTTCTTAAAAATGGTCAGTGGTCAACAACTGTGTTACAACAGAAACCTGAAACCGAGAATATACATTTCAGGCAGAAGATGGAAAAGAGCTAACAAAAATCACTTTGCAAGATATTCTATTGAAAAAAGAAATGAAATTGGGATATTTGAGTGGAGAAACTGTGTAATATTTTCTGCAGTATGTGCCTTTAATTAAAAAAAAAAAAGATAGACGAGATTGTTGCCAAAACCATAATACTAGAAGCATAGGGACCAGAACAAAGAATAGTAAAGAATATACCACTTGTGGAAAGTTTACATAATAGAATAAGTCACTATCTGATCACTTATAAATCAGTGTATATATTTCTTGTCTTTTTCCCCAAATATATGCCTTTCCAGCCTCAAATTCCACTTATAGAAATCAACTCCATAAAACTTCAAATAAGCACAACAGAAAATTAGTCCACTTTGATTTCATCACTTTGATCTTTTATTTATTGGCACCACATCGCTTCATTTAGTTTAGATTTACAATATTGCATAATAAAAAATCTTTCCTTCTTCAAAAGCTTACATTTTATATAAATTTTGACTCATTTGTGAATTCCATAAACCACAGCAACAGATATACACTGATTTATGAGTGATTAGAGATTTATTTTATTATGATAACTTTCCACAGGTCCCTGTGCTTCTAGCATTATGGATTTTGGCAACAGTGTCTTCTATCTTTCTTTTTAATTAAAGGCACATACTGCAGAAAACATTACACCATTTCTCTACTCAAATATCCCAATTTCATTTCATTTTTTAATAGAATGTCTTGCAAAGTGGTTTTTGTTAGCTCTTTTCCATCTTCTGTCTGACATGCCTATTCTCTGTTTAAGGTTTCTTTTGTGACACAGGTGTTGATCATTTCTTCATTTAAGGTAGTAAATAGTAGCATGATCTTGAAGAGGTAAAACTGCTCTGGGAACCAACAGGATGTAATGGCTTTCCCTACTTTCAGAGATACACATTTACATATGGTGTGCTGCCCTTTCTTAATGGAATGGGAAAAGGACAGGCTTAGAAAACTCTGCAGGAAACACCCAGTATGGTTGGACTTTAGTTATGACCTTCCGCCTCAGCTTTTGAGATGCCAGAAAACCCTCAGGTGTGCAGGGATTTGGAAAGCCTGAACAAGGATCTTGAATCCCTCTGAATCCCTCTGCTATCCACTGCTTTGCGAATTCAGATTGCACAAGTTTGTCTTTTGGGTGTAAACATTTTCACAGCTATGCTTAAATTGTGATAGAGCATTCATTCATTCATTCATTCATTCATTCATTCATTCATTCATAGACAGAATCACTCTGTAACAGCTCTGGCTGTCCTGGAACTCACTTTATAGACAAGGCTAGCCATGAACTCACAGATACCTACCTGCCTCTGCCTCCCAAGGACTAGAAGGAAAGATATGTGAGCCCATACCTGGGTAGGGTCATTAATAATGACAAGCTACATGCAGTTTACTGGCCACTGAGAGAAGGGTAGTTCCCTAGCTCTTTCAGTAGACTAGGGAAGCATTGAGTGAAGCATTCATGTAAGATTATATTGTTAGTAATTTCCTATTAATCCACTGGTTTGTGTATTCTAAAGAATTGAAAATTTATAAATCCTAGAAGTGATAAAATTGTTGTTTGCAAAACAAGGCTTATTGTTGGCTATATACTACCAGTCCTCTTCACCGAAGAAAAGTTACTGAAATTACTTTCCCAGTATTCCCCCATCCTTCTTCCTAGTGAGACTTTTCCATATTATGATCAGTGTGTCCGCGTGAATCCTTTCTTTTCCTGAGCTTCGTGGTCATCCCCAAAAGATCACATCTTTCACATCCCCAGGCTGGGGACTCTAATTATCTATTTGTCATCTGCAGCTGCAAATGTACATCTTGAGACACAGGAGAGAGTCACCTTGAAGTCTGCTTGTTTCAGACCTTTCTGCATGCAATTATTAAAAAAAAAAAAAAAAAAAAAACTATATCCAAAGGGTCTCTAAATTAGGCTTAGTGTTTGCAACACTTCACCACAGATAAATGTTAAAAATAGTCTGAAAGCATTTTCAGGACATTTTACTGTAACGAGCTCAGAATCTTCTACTTTCTTTCTATTATAACCCAGTAGAAAGTTAGACTGTATTTCTGGAATTTTCCAGCAACTCTGTTCTATTCTTCCAGGCAAATGTTGGTTAGCTCAAGGTTAGAGAATGGGTTAGCACATTCCTTTGAATTGTCTGTAGAAACTTGTTGAGGGTGGAGTCATAGATGTTATCGTTGGGATAAGGATTCACGAGCGGTATTGTACCTGGCACTTCTGATATAGAGCCATCTCCAGAGGTGTAAAGGGCGGTGGCAGAGTGGCTTGTGAGGATGGTATCTTTCTCATAGATTTTTACATCACGCTGCATTAAATCCGAAGCAAATTTGTAACCTTCCCACGCCAAATTTGTGTTTCAGCTCTGTAGGAGAGAATGTTTTAATATTAATGTCTAATGCCTGCAAGTGTTGAGTAGAAAGAAGAAGAGAGGGGTTTTGACATCACTTCTAGATTTGATTCATTTTCATAGCAAACAGCTTGTTCTCAAGTTAAAAAAAAAAAAAAAAACTTGGGTAGATGTCTGGTAGGCCACATTATTTTTTCATTTAAGCATACTTTTGCAATAATCAGTAGTCTGAGTTTCCAAACTGTACTACAATTATATTTGAATAGGTCTGTGTATTTGTGTTCTTCAGTAGCTCATGAATTAAAAGTTATATTTTAATTTTATATCACATCCTTTCTCTAGCTATTCCCTGTGTAGTTGTACTCCCTGGATTTACATGACACAAACTCTCAATTTCACTGATTCTCTAAGTGTTTTGAAACCTAATCCTGGTAGTTCATAGGTTTCATAGAGTCTTTTGGAAATTCTGAAGAGTTTGAAATACCTATCTTTTCTTATGTGATTTATTTAGGTATATCTGCCCCCAAATGATCATTCATCGTGCATTTACTTGAATAGATTTGTAAGATGATGCCTTAAAGATGAATTTTAGTAGAAAAGAAAGGCCAATTTTGTCTAGTCAAGCTTCTTGAGATGGGCGTTTTTAATTAGTTCTTTTGTAGGTTTTAAAGATTGTAATATAATCACATTATTTTCTCTTTCCATTTCCTATCTTCAAACACTCCCACTTACACCTCTTTGCCCTATTTCAAATTTATGAACTTTTTTTTCAATAACTGTTGGTGCAGTGGTGTGTGTGTGTGTGTGTGTGTGTGTGTGTGTCTTCTTAAACACATAAATCCCACCTTTTCAGTCAGTACAACGTTACTTGTATATATGCCTTTGGGACTGACCACTTGATATTGGATAACCAATCAGGGTCCTCTTTGCTGAGGATGGATATTTCTCCAGTCTTCAGCATTCTTTAGTTGCCTGTAGGTTTTGGTGGAGGGTTGAAGCCTTCTGAGCTTTCCTTCATCCACTTTAGCATGACTTTGGGGTCCGCCTGATTCAGCCAATGATCAGGCTTTATGGGTGTAGCTTCTGATATTCCTAGATGACACGATCTCACAAGAAACTCCCTGTTGTTCCTCTGGCTCTTACACTCCTTCGCACTCTCTTATGCAATGATTCCTGAGCCTTACGTGGAGGGGTTGTGTACCCACTGGGACTGTGCTCCACAACTCTGCATTTTGGCTGGTTGTGGTTTTCTGTAATGACCCCTCTCTGTTGCAAAGAGAACTCTCTTCATGACAGGTGAGAACTACACTTATCTGTGGGTGTAGGAACAACTATTTACAATGTAACTAGGGATTGTAGTTTTCTTTTTATAAAGTAGGCATTCATTATAGGTTCTCCTTCCATGACTTCTGGGAAGATCCATGACTTCATTAGCCCTGGGTAGTTGGCTAGGTTTCCAATGCCACAGGCATTGTTGAATGGGTCTGGTGTTCAATTAGAGAGCTGTTGGTTATTGTCAAAGTATCCATGGCACTATTATAATCCATGGTTTATTGGTCTATGCTGGTAGTTATTGTTCATAGGAATCATACTTAGGTAGGACTGTTGGTTGCTTCTTTCATTTGGAAGCTTGCACAGTATTTTTGGTACCATGAAATCTAGTGTTCAGAGAGGAGGTTTTTAATTCAATTCCCAGCCCTGGGTGCTATACCTGAAGTACATGGTGTCCTGAGCAATAGGGACTCACCTTCTACCTCTCCCATCTTTGGCAGCATTTGTTATTTTCTTCTAGTTCTGTGGATCTCTATTAGAAACCAATTTCACTGGTATTCATGGCTTAATAGGGACACATTAATGCAGATCTGGTGTCTCTTGTTACCTACCTAGTGAGACATGCTCAGTTGAGTTAGCTTCCTTGGTGGTGCTACAGAGGCATAGGGCATGATTTCACGTGATCTTAAATTTCATCTTACCTCATATTTCTTACTGCACTGCTTTTATTACTATGAATTCACATATCATAAAGTTATGTATATCTTCAAAATTTAACCCATAAATGACTGTCACCTTGCTTTGCAGATTTGCCAGAGATCATGATTATTTGGTTATTAAAATTGAATTAATATACTGAAAAATCTATATTCACTCCACTCAATCCAATTTGAAAAAATAAATTAAGATTATCATATGAAATATTTGAGCTTAATGTTTTTTTACATCTTTATTAAATTTAAGACTGTAAACTGATCCTTAAGAATACCAGAACTCCATGGGTAGTCAATATATTTCTGGTAAATTAAATAACAACTAAAAATATAATTGTTAGATTACAAAATAAATACATATGGTAATCAATATGTGAAAAACAACCCAGGAACTCAGCTGTTGTCAACCACTGAAATAATAGTTTAAAAATAATAGTATATTGTCCCTATGCTCAAATAAATATAGATTTTAAATATAGATTTTAAATAGTTCACATTTTAGGAACTCTTGTTGTATTCATGGTCTTGCCTATCACCTCCAGCTGTATGACAAACTTTTCCTGAGATTATGCAGTATATGCACATGCATGTGCACACACACACACACACACACACACACACATACACACACACGCACACTAATTAATAAACACTTTACTCTGGTGGGGAGGTGTGAATCTGATCAGTTTCAGGGACATCCTGAAACTATCATGAGTTGTTTATCTTTCTGCTTAAGGTACTTTACTACTTGGTCTCAGTCAAACTGTTATACAACACTTCCATAGGAAATATGTGCTTCTGCACGGTGTCTGCTACAGTCATCTGCACTAACCTGTAAATAACCAGTAAGCATATTGGCATCAATATCTTGATTATAACTTGTGACTGTTTACTTGGTTAGAACTATAGTATTCTATTTTTCCATATTAAAAACACACTTTTATTAATCTATGCATTCTAGAATTTCTCTGCTGCCTTTTTTCTTTTGTCATGTTTTTTTGAACACTCACCCATGTCTTTTAATTCAACTTCTCTTCCTAATTAGCAAGAACCTTGGCTATCAAGATAGACAAAATTGGAATTCTCACTCTATGAATTACTGACAGCCTGATTAGCAGTTTTTATGAGGATTAAAGTAGATCACATATGTACTGGCCTAGCATAACTAATTAGCAGACCTTAGAAAAACTATTTCTGTTGTATGCCCTCCTACCTTCAGTTGTAGACTGCATGCCAGGATAAGGCCATGCATTATCTTTATTTGTCTTGATTCTTACATATTCATTGATTTCATTCCGCATATACTTTTTTTTTTTCCTGGGTTGTCCCAAATACTTTAGAGCATCCTCACACTTACTGGGAGAGGAGATGGAACAGGTAAAGCATAGTTGTTTCTCTGTCTGCCAAAAAGTGTGGGAGCTGTGTACATTCAGAATTAAGTGCAAAGTTTAATAGCAATCCATTCAAAACAAGGAAAATCTTGTTTCCCAGAGAAGAAAAATGAACATGCTTAGGTGAACAACATCTATGCAAAAATTAAATAGGTTCTTTTTGAAATTTGACCTTGTAATGTAAGTTTTTACTTCCTTACTACATTTTTATTGGATATTTTCTTTATTTACATTTCAAATGTTTTCCACTTTCCTAATTTCCCTCCCTCCAGGAAAAACCCTATCACGTTTTCCCTCCCCCTGCTTCTATGTGGGATATATATATATATATATATATATATATATATATATATATATATCAACAATTAGGCCTTCTTTAAACACCCATGATTGCAAGAGCCATGGGTTAGTTATTTACAGTGCAGACATTAATTGCCTACCATTGAGTGGGCTTTGAGTCCCCCTTGACACCTGTTATCCCCACACAACAGATACTTGGTCAGCTATGCTCAGTGCTTTTCTATTCACAATAGATAGGGAATAGAAACAACGAAATTTCCTAATCTGATGAATGAATAATGAAAATGTGCTACTTATATACTATGAAATTCTATTTGGCTACAAAAAACCCGAGATCACAAAATTTGAAGGTAAATGAATGGAAATAGAAAACATTATTCTAAATAGGTAAACTGGAGCCAGAGAGACAAATGTCATATGTCGTCTCTTATTTGTAAATCCAACCTCTGAATCTTTGTATATGAGTATATAACATGGAGTAACTGCAGAAACCAGAAAATTTAAAAAGGGCCCATAGGCTGGCAGAGCTCTAGAGAGTGATATATATAGTGCATATGTAGTTATAACTGTTATATTTTCTCGATCATCTGCTCCCTTCATTAAGAGGTAATGATCTTCTTTACTTGCAATAATTTTGTTTGATCTACTTATTTGTATGGCAGAATACTATTTTCTCTAGGATTTTATTTCTATGAAGACACACCATGATCAAGAAAACTGTTATATAGTTTATTGTTTATATTGGGGCAGACTTACAGTTTCAGTGGTTCAGCCCATTATCATCATGGTGAAAGCGCGGCAGTGTGCAGGCAGACACGGTACTGGAGGAGTTGGCAGTTATATGTCTTGATTAGAAGGCAACCAGAAGATCCTCTATTCAGGAGGAGGGTCTCTTCCAAACTGTGCAGAAATTGAGCACCAGGAACTCTCAAAGCCCACCTACACTGGGACACACTTCCTCCAACAAGCCACACCAGTTCTAACAATGCCACATCTCCTAATAGTGCCACTCTCCATGAGCTAAGCATATTAAAGCCACCAAAAATGCCTACAACAAAATGTTGCAGCTTCCATATGCTTGGTGTATTTACTTCTTTTTCTTCTTCTCAGTCTTTGCCAGAGAACTTTGTTTTCTAGAGACAATGGA
The DNA here is from genome assembly GCF_900095145.1 of Mus pahari. Taxonomy (NCBI): domain Eukaryota; kingdom Metazoa; phylum Chordata; class Mammalia; order Rodentia; family Muridae; genus Mus; species Mus pahari. Next base: position 61,941,193 of record NC_034598.1, read on the forward strand.
TCTGGGCTTTTAACCCAGTCAAATAGTCTGTATCTTTTTAATCATTCATTGAGGCTCTATTTTCATTGAAGGCTGTTTTTAGAAGGGGTTTGCTAATTCCTACAGGTTGTTTGTTTTTTTTTTTGTTGTTTGTTTCTTTTTGTTTAGTTTTGTTTTGTTTTCTTTTTAATTAGATTATTGTTGGCTCTTTTCTTTTTCCCTATTAGCCTGAGAGATTCAGTAGCTTACCCTGGTGGACTTGAGGGATCACTGCTTATCTCTCCTTGTTTTTGTATTTTCCATGAAATTTATTCTTTCATGTACTCTCATGATTAAGTCTCTTTCTTCTAATTTTCCATCCATAGTAGTCCTGTAGTGCCAACTTGATGGTCATAAATTGCCTTACTTTGTACTTATCTTGAAATGCCTTCATTTTTCCAACAAATTAATGTGGGATTAAAATTAGGGTGACCATTTACTGATTTGAGTTGTGTTTTATATAATATTCAGGTGTTCATAGACACCTTTTGTATAATTATCTTCCTTTGGCAGCATGCCAAACTGCCAAAATTCACATCAAGCACTGTTTATAGTATTCCTGCAGAACTCATCAGATCAAATTACCATCAACTGGATTTTTTTTAGCACAATGTAGAAATGCATCCATAATAAAGATGATGAAAAACTAAATGTTTTGCATAATCTTCCAGAAAATATGTAAAGGTGATAACTGGAATAGAGGGAAAAAGAAAAAAAATTAGTTCCACAGTTTTGTGGGGAAAAAAAAGTTTAAACCTTGCCTATGGGCCAAATCTCAAATCCCTGGGAAATATTTTGAAATACATGATGCTCTTCTTTAATTGCATGCAATTTGAGTCCTTCTGTGTGAAATATTTCAGAAATCCTTATATGTGAAGTAAAGTACCAGTGAAGTGGCCCTCGTGGGTTTGGATGAAAGAAACATCAGATTAGTAAAACCTAAAATGCCTAGGATAAACCATTTAATAAAACTGAAAACTCAAGGGCAGCTAAGCTAGGATACCGGAACTCATGCTGAGCGCTTTCGAACCAGAACACATGCATCATCATCAGAATAGATGATGGGCAGGGGATGCATATGCGTGTCCTAAGGTAAGAGAGCGTGGTTCATAAGGCTAGCATCCACATTTAACGTTAAGATGAAATGACTATCTTTGGCTTCAAAAAGATTATTTTGTCATTTTTAAAAGCTGGAGGATGATCACTTGATATTTCATTGAGATAAATCTAATTTCCTTACTATAAGGTAGATATTGAGAACAAAGAATTATAACCCTTGAATTACATAAATCCTATGTTAACAATATAAAATACAAGTGCTACAAGCATACTCAAATATTCACTTACTTCCACAGTATGTCATGTTGAAAGTGATATATATATATGTATATATATATATATATATATATATATATATATATATATATATTCTGTTTGCTCGATTTTTTAATCACTTTAACAAAGCATAGAAGCAGTTGAGACAATCTCTCAGTATTTATTTACTTGGTTTGTAACTTCAATCATCATGTGGCATTCATTTTTTTCACTATAGGTAAGCTAATCTGTTTCTAATGTATGTACATGATAGTAAAACAAATGGTCCTGTCCTTATTCTGTACAGGTAAGTGATTTGAGCACTTCATTACCTAATTGGAACCAGAGAACCAGTGAGGTGCATGAGGAGTACTTCATGGTGTCTTTGACGGGGTTTTATTTTAATCTCGGTGCTCATTAGTAAGATTAATTCTGAAACCACAAATTCTGTCACGCAAAATAAGTAAGCAACACCTGTCTGATATATGACAGCTTTGTACACCTGCTGAAACACATCGGCATTCAAATATAAAGATATAAAGAACCAAAATCGACCAAATGACCTATTAAAAATGACATTCACTCATAAAATATCAAATAGGCACCTACTCTGCGTGCTGGTATGGACACTAAAATAAGTAACAATAAGTTAAAATAGTAAGGACACATGCTTCACTATGTTCATAGCAGCCTTATTTATAATAGGCAGAAGCTGTNAAGAACCCAGATGTCCCTCAACAGCGGAATGGATACAGAAAATGTGGTACATTTACACAATGGAATTCTATTCAGCTATTAAAAGCAGTGAAATTCTTAGGCAAATAGATGTATCTGGAGGTTATCATCCTGAGTGAAGTAATCCAATCACAAAAGGACACACATGATATGCACTCACTGATAAGGGGATATTAGACCAGAAGCTCAGAATACCCAAGATAAAATTTGCAAAACACATATGAAACTCAAGAAGAAGGAAAACCAAAGTGTGGATATTTTGATTCTTCTTAGAAAGGGGAACAAAATACCCATGGAAGGAGTTATACAGACAAAGTGTGGAGTAGAGACTCAAGGAATGACCATCCAGAGACTGCTCCACCTGGGGATCCATCACATAAACAACCAGCAGATGCCAATAAGAGCTTGCTGATATAGTAGTCTCCTGAAAGGCTCTGCCAGTGCCTGGAAAATATAGAAGTGGATGCTCACAATCATTCACTGGACAGAGCACAGGGTCCCCAATGAAGGGGCTAGAGAAAGTGCCCAAGGAGCTGAAGGGGTTTGCAGTCCTATAGGAGGAACAATATGAACTAACTACTGCCCCCAGAACTCCCTGGGACTAAACCACCAATCAAAGAAAACACATGGTGGGACTCATGGCTCTAGCTGCATATGTAGCAGAGGACAGCCTAATAGGTTATCAATGGGAGTAGAGGCCCTTGGTCCTATGAAGGTTCTATGCCCCAGTATAGGGGGATGCCAGGGCTTGGAAGCATGAGTGGGTGGGTTGGGGAGCAGGATAGAGGGGAGGGGATTTTTGGAGGGGAAACTAGAAAGGGGATAACATTTGAAATGTAAATAAAGAAAATATCTAATTAAAAAAAAAGAAAAAAGAAAAAACTATCCAGCTTATTTGGGAGCATGGTTAAGTTTATTTATTGAGCAAATAAGTACAGAACAAATGGCGATCTTTGAAGAGGAAAAGCAGATAACAAGAAAACTAAAGATTACATATGGAAGAGCAGCTTATTGTACATATGAGGAAGAAATTCTTCATTTTCAAGAGAATATTTCCTAAGCGACCCCAAAAGAAGACTAAGAGGCTATCTGAATGCAGCATTCCAGATAGAGGATTGATGTGTGCAAAGGTCCTAAGGTAGGATGCTCGACATGACTTAGGGAAAACAAGATAATTACATTAGCTGTGATGGAATGACTCTGAGGGGTGTAGACAGCGGGTGATTATGATAAATAAAAGGGATGTGAACAGGAAAGGTTTCAACCACTATTAAGACAAGTGTTGCTCTCATGTGTAGTAAAAAATTATTCAACAGAAATCTGACAAGAGTGCACTCCCTTTTCTCAAAGGCTGACCCGGTGATGGTTAGGGGACAATGGGGAAGCACCCATAGGAACAGGGGCCTCCTCCTCACAATGCACTCATAGCTCATAGTTCCTCTATCCATAATCACTAATCACTGGCTTTACCTTGTAACAGTAGAGGCCACCTTCCCTGATGTGAGATCCCATTTGCTATGACTTATGTCATGTCCAGAAAATAGATTCCACAACCCTGTTTACTATCTTCTGTCTCCTACATTTTTTTTTGTTATATCTTCTAACATGTACCTTAAGTCTTAGCCAGGGTGGTATAAACGTCCTATATAGGGAGAGCACTCAACTGTCATTCCCAACAACCATGACTCTCTGTATTCACCACCTTTCCCTGAAAATAGAAGTTTCTCAAAATCATCAAGGATGGATCTTCCATCTTAGATCTGGCTTACTCTTTCTGTCTTGTGTAACCAGGGTGTGTGTTGATCCAAAAATAGCATCTTTTTTTTTTTTTTTAATCATCTATGAGTGTTGAGCAAACAAGAGACATGGCAAGAGCTTGTATTGCTTTGAGAGTCTTTGTAGGGCTTTTCTGAATAACAGATAAGGAAGTTATAATGCTGTTCTGAAACCTGAAGATCATTAAATTAAAATGTTAACTCTTTTGTACCTTTAAAATAATAATTATAATATAATTACAACATTTCCCTTTTTATTTCCTTCCTCAAATCCTTCATATATTCTCCTTTTGTTCTTGCTCACCTTCATCGCTTTTCATTCTTGTAATTGCTGTTACTTGGTAAGAGCAATCTTTGGATGTTAGAAAGATGACTTAATGGTCAAGGGCACTTGTTCTTGCAGATGACCTGGGTTTTATCCTCAGGACATAACCAGTTCCATCTGATGTCTGCTTTTGACCTTCATAGGTACGAGGCATGCAAATGGTACACATACATACATGCAGGCAAAAGAATAATAAACATAATATAACAAAAAATAAAATTTTAAAAATGAATTGTATACAATAAAATCAATAGATTTATACATATTTGTATACATGTATATTACATAATAGGTATATGCATAATTGTCTCCAGAGATGATGATTACATTCTTTACCCTAATTTTTTTTTTTTAACCACTAATTTCAATGTTCTAACCTCCTTCTAACCTTAGGCAACAATTACATTCAATTGCTCTTACTTTATTTTGCCTTCCCCCACCCCCAAGATTTTTATGAAAAATTTCATTTCACTTATAATAAATAGATTTATGTTTGAGTTCTACACTCTACCAATTTGGAAAAGTTACCCAAGTTGCTACCTTATGAATAGGTCATTCATTTGATGGATTACTTTTCTTACCTCTTTAATATTTTATGACTTATTATTCTTTCAATATTTGGGGCACATTGGCTTGCTTCCATTTTATAACATAACAAATAATGATACTATGAAGATTTGTTCATGTGTTTTATATGAATATGTGTTTTCTTTCAGTAACTATTTAAAGAATTGCCTGGATTATATGATAAATGTGACTATAGTGTTTTATAAGTGGTTGAACCATTTTGCATTCCAGAGATCAAATTCATATTTTTTTCTGCCCTTGCCAACACATGGTATTTCCAATAGTTATTTCATTGTATATCAAATACATATTAGTATGACTGATTTGATTACCATTCTTTGATGATCAATGTTATTAAGAATTTAAACAGTGATTTAATTTAATCTTTATCAACATTTATAATTTATATTATAATACTTTTGAAGTATAAAATTTCTTCAAATTCCCTGGGACATGCTCATTTGTGAGATATATTCTTTGAAAACTTTTCTCCTAGTTTGAAAGCATATTGTTTTTATTTTCTTCTCTTTCACTATTGAACTTGTGTAATGTTCATGATGTCATTCTTACATTTTTTTTCCTTTCTGCTTTCTGCTTTCTGCTTATTATGTCCAACTGAAGTTATCTATACCAAATCCAGAACTTTAGCTTTTCTCTTCTACTTTTCCTCCACAAGCTTGATCATACTGATGTTCCTGCACGAGATTATGATGCTCATTTAGTTAGTTTTATATTTTCTATAGGGCAAAAGTAAGGGTTCTTTGTTTTCATGTAGATTTTCTTCATGTAATTTCCAGGAAGAAAACTCTTGTTTTCCATTGACTTTCCACAGCAACTTTGTAAAAATCAATGGATCATATAAATTGTGAATCTATTTTTGACTCTATAAACTGCTGTGTTGAATGCATCTATCATTATGCCAATATCACAGTATCTTAAAGTCTTTTAGGATTTTGGTTGAGATTGCTTTGAGACTGTAAATCAATTTGGAAAAATATTGTCATTCATTTTACTAACATCCATGCCCATGGCACATCACATGGCTTGCTTAAGTGTTTTAACTTATGTTTTCTTTTACTATTCTTAGACCTTTAATGTAAGGTCTTGCTTGTTCTCTTCCACTTTTGTATTTTTAA
>NC_034598.1:61947163-61957621 GCF_900095145.1 Mus pahari
GAACTCAGAAATCCGCCTGCCTCTGCCTCCCAAGTGCTGGGATTAAAGGTGTGTGGCACCACGCCCAGCTATGAGATAACTTTTTATGTATGTAATGGCATTTAAACTACATATATGGTGCTAAGAATGGAAACCAGGACTTTGCACATGCTAGGGGAGTATACAGTCATTGAGAACCCTCTTTTTGTTCTGTGTTGCTTTATTTTATAATCAGCCTCACAGTGTAGACTGGTCCTGAATTCACATTCCACCCGTTTGTATCTCTAAAGTTCTGGGATTACAAATATTTATACATTGGGTGAGTATTTAGTCTTCAATAAATACTTATGTGTAAGTTTGGACAGAATATATCTGGGATTATAAACAAGGTCTATCATCTTTTATAAATAAAGTGATTTGGGTATAATATCTATACCTGTTAATATGTGTATTGGTTTTGAAGACATTACACAGCAGAGGTAGAAATAAGTGGTTATAGTAGGAGTGAGTATGTGTAGGCTCCCATCTATTACAAAGAAATTCATGAGGTTTTGCAGCTTTGCTAAATTTGTGACCTCTTCCTTTTATAATCTTTAGCATGTTCTATTAAATTTTATAATAAAATATATTATGATTATGATTTTCCCTTCCTTATTTCTTTCACTATCATCTCCACCTTCCCTCCCATCTAACTTCACACCTTCTCCCTTTGTCTCTCTGTCTCTGTCTCTGTCTCTGTCTCTCTCTCTTTCTCTCTGTCTCTCTCTAGAAAACAAACAGGCAAAATGATAATAATAATAATAATAATAATAATAATAATAATAATTTTAAAAAGAAAAGCCAAGGAAAACATGTGCACCCAAACACATACACCCACACACCCACACACACACCGTACAAAATCAGAAACCATAATATGAAAGCAAAATAATTTTAAGGTAAAAATTTCCCAACTAAAGCAAAATGATGCAAATCTCTCTTTCTCAACCATTCGAGATTCCTCTATTGTGAATTCTTGGTTTAGTTCTATACCCCATTTTTTAATTGGGTTGTTCAGTTTTTTGGTGGTTAGCTTCTTAAGTTCTTTATATATTTTGAATATTAGCCCTCTATTGGATATGGGATTAGTGAAGGTTTTATTCCCAATCTGTAGGCTGCCTAGTTCTCTTATTATCTATGTCTTTTGCTTTTCAGTTTCATGAGGTCCCATTTATCAATCCTTGATCTTAGAGCATGAACCATTGGAGTTCTGTTTAGGAAAATTTCCCCTGTACCAATGAATTCAAGGCTCTTTCCCCACTTTCTCTTTTATTAGATTCAGTGTATCAAGTACAAGATCCACTTGTACTTTAGCTTTGTGAAAGGTGACGAATATCGGTCTATTTTCATTTTTCTACTTACAGACTGCCAGTTAGACCAGCACCATTTATTGATGAGGCTTTCCTATTTCCATTGTTTATTTTATTTATCTATTTATCTATTTATTTATTTATTTATTTATTTATTTATTCATTTATTGGCTTCCTTGTCAAAGACCAAGTGTCCCTAAGTGTGTGAGTTTATTTCTGGGTCTTCAATTCTATTGCATTGATCAATTTGTATGTCTCAAAACAATAATAAATGTCATACCTCTCTATTACTGATAGTACATTCAACTGTGAAGTCTGTTTGGCTCCATATTAATATAATCATACAGTCTTATTATTCTTTGCATGACATGTCACTTAGTCATATTTACTTTGAATATTTCACTGTCTTTAAACAAAATTTTCCTCTTTTTGCAGATAACTTATACTTTACATCCTTTTAATCTGATGGTGTCTGCTTTTTAGTTAGCATTTAACCCTTTCACAATTAGTGTAGTTAAATCTTCAGTTATATTTAGCATTACAATTTTTTGTTAGCGTTTTGTGTTTTTTTATTGGTGTTATGTCCACTTCAGTTTACTTCCTAATTTCTTCCCTGGACTCATTATGCATATCTTATTACTCCAGTACTTCACCACATGCGTGTTGTAGGAAGAGCTAACCACAGAAAGCACAGTTTACGAAGGGATGCTTCTTTCCTCCTTTTGCCTTTTGCGGTTACCTTACTCTTCAGTGTACATAGGTATTCATCTTGGGTTTCGGTTTTTAGGACAGGAAGGCTGCAGGATTTTCCTCCTGTGTCTCTCCTCTCACTATGCCAGTTCCCAGGCTGCAGAAATTGCATTTAGCTCCAACCTGAAATGCAACACCATCCCCTCTCATAGCTATTATTATCATAATCAGAATAAAGATATTATCGATGAAATTAATCCTCTCAGATAACAGGTGTGTGAGCAGGCACAAAGGAATATGATCCTTGAAGTCACTTAGATGGAGGTTGGTTGAAATTAGGCTCGTATTTTATAATTCATTGGGATCATGAAGTAATTTTTATCTCTTCCGAAATTTAGTTGCATTTTTATGAATATGCATAAAAGCATTTCTGTGATCAGTTTTTATTATTTTAATCATTTACTAAGGTATATACTAGAATTTTGATTGTGGAACTTATCAATGTGACTCTGTTTCCAACTTTTGAAACAAATTGTCAAATGGTTCTTAAAAATGAGTACATTTCGCAGTCAACTATGATTTCTAGAATAACTGACCTTTAGAACTGAAGCGATTTGTTTAATTTTATGTATTATTTTAGACAAAAAATTTAAGAAGTAATAATTTAAATGTTATTTAATTACCTTTTTTTATCTTTTTTTATTATTTTTTTTATAATGACCTAGCATGTAATGGTCAGAACAGGTGAGGTGAATTTTATTTTGATTTTGATTTTTTTTTAAATTTATTTACATTTTAAGTGTTATCCATTTACCCTTTCCTGGAAACCCCCTATCACATCCTCCTTCCCCCAACTTCTATGAGGGTGGTTCTCCACTCACTCACCCACTACCTCCTCCCTGCCCTCAATTTCCCTACACTAGGGCATCTATCGAGCATTCATAGGCCCAAGGACCGCTTCTCTCACTGATTCCTGACAAGGCCATCCTCTGCAACATATATGGCTAGAACCATGGGTCCCTCCATATGCACTCCTTGGTTGGTGGATTAGTCCCTAAGAGTTCTGGGGGGTCTGTTTGGTTGATATTGTTGTTCCTCCTATGGGGTTGCAATTTTTAAAATTATTTTTTAGCTTGGAAAAAGAATAGACAAGTCATTCGATCTGAAATTAGATACAAGTGTTTGTCTTTACAACAAAAATCATGTCCTGAAACAAATTAATAATGTCTGTCATCCTTATGGTTGCTATCAACAAATAGTAATAAAATGGCATTTGCAAGAGCTTTTCCTTTTGAGTATTAAACAGAACAGGGAAATTGAAACCTTCAGTATGGGCTCAGGACCAATCCACATCAAATATTTCTTGTTATTGTATGACAGTCATTACAGACCAGGGTCTTAGTTATTATGTTAAAGAGATATAGGAAAGCTCTGGCCTGGAAAACTGAATAAAAGAGCTCTCTCTCTCTCTCTCTCTCTCTCTCTCTCTCTCTCTCTCTCTCTCTCTCTCTCCATTAACTTCACTTGACTTTTAAACAAATGGATTTTTAGATGGAATCAATTTTTAATGTGATTTCATTTTAATATTCTGCTTGACACTTAGTTTTAAACATTATCCTTATTCCTCTAGACTGAGTTCTCTCTAGATTTTCTTTGATTAGAAATGGCCTCATAACCTAATAGTTATTTAAAATACAGCATAAAATCTTAAATATAAAACTCCTATGCTAATGCTCTGTTTAGAACTCCTAGTATGTGGCTGAAAATGATCCATGTGCCTCTGCATAAACACACTGATGGTATTTTGAGAGCATTTTAACTTTCAACAAAATCTTTACCTACACATTTTTATTAAATCTTACATGGTAGAAATATGCACATTTCATCAAGTTGATGCTTATATAAATCTACTCGTCATTTTCTTACTTGTATTAGAAAATTTTATCAAATATGATAAAATACCCTAAATTTGAAAACTATAATTCCAGACCATTTCCTAGGAAAATATGTCGAATATATGTGGTGATGATTCAATATACATGTTAGGTAATTTAAAAACTAATGTATAGGCCTGAAAAAAATGGCTCAAATGGGTAAAGTCACTTGCTGCAAAATGTGATCCCTGGAACAAACATGATAGAAGGAAAACCTAGTTCCTGAATTTAACACACACACACACACACACACACACACACACCCTGCACATGACTAAGGGAAACAAACAATAACTAGGAAGGAGTGTGTCCATTTTTTAACAATACTGACAGTTTCTCTGAGTCTATAAGATGATGTTTAAAAAAATTATTGTAGAAAAGAAATAATATCCTGTATGTGGTGTGATACTATTCACACCAAGTATTAGGTGGCATCAGTAGTTGGTGCTAACAGCAACTCAGCAAACCTTAGCACTTTGGGAATAATTTTCAAAGAGTTCCCACAATAAAGTGGCTGGAAGAGTTGCACATCAAAGATAAAAATCACAACAAAACCAACATGAGAAATTATTAAATTTAAATTCAAAGGAATTACAACAATCTGTTCTATATTTTTAGACTAAGATACATGCTCTGATTTCGAAGGCCTAGATCAGTGTTTGTCAACCTTCCTACAATTATTTATGTTGTGGTGACTACCAACCATAAAATTACTTCATTGCTCCCTCAAAACTGTAATTTTGCTGCTATTGGGAACCACAGTGTGAATATCTGATATGTGGCCCCCCTGAAAAGGGATTTTTGATCCACCCATTGAAAAATGCTGGTGTAAATATAGGGGGAATGCACAGACTTAAGCGTCAAGTGACTTACTAAAATCAAAAGGCCATTTCACAAGTTCTTTTGTCAACCAGCTTCAGTTTTTTTATGTGATCCTCTTTTAAACCATATATCTCTGAACGATGCCACTAATAAGACTTTAGGAAAGAAAAGAGCAATCTCTGTGCCAACTATACTGTAGGAAAGAAACCTTAGTCCCTGGACAGACTCTGCCCTGCTTTGTGAAGAACCCACAAGCAATGTGGACACACAAGTGCATTTCAATTAAGACTTCTTTACCCAAAAGTCCTCAATGTTGGATCCAAGCTTTGACTATTGAAGCACATTTTTTCCTTGTTAACAACTATTAACAATGTTGTGAACTTTATTGTATTATATAGTTAGTCAAAAGCAACTTGTATTTTGCTTAGAAAATGTAATATAAAGTTATATATAATATGTCTACATTTATATTCCAAAATAGAAATAACATGAGACTTTCTAAGATGTCTAAAATAGAAATTTTATGTGGGGCTTCTTCAAAGCCACATATGTTCTAGGCTATTTTTCCTTATATAATGCTACAACGGAGGAGGTAAAGGAAAAGAAACTTGTAATCTCTCCTTTATTTCTTAAAATACAGTGTTCTTAAAAATACCATTTACTTCAGACAGTTACTAAACAGAAATTTAATCAGATAAAATTAACTAACATTAATCACCCTTTTACAATTATTTATTATTGCTAGCATTGTAGCAAGAAAAGGAAGAAAAATGAATATATTCTCTAATGCTATATATTTAACAGTGCTTTTCATCAACACATATGTGTATATATATGTATATTTAGATATATATTTAGATATATTCAGTATTACCTATGACTTTTAAAAGTTTTACTTCAGAGTCTATGTAGCCCAGGCTAGCACAGAGTAACCATCCTTCTGTCTCAGTCTATGAAGATTGCAGATGTGTGCCCTCATGTCTGACTCGGGGTTGTTTTAGTTTTAATATGTAGCCCTTCAGTCAAATTGGGATTGTCTCAGTTATAACAAGACAAGAGTTAAGGTACAGATAAACATATAAGCAATTTTAATATTTTCAGTTGGAACAAGATTTGTTTCACATCTGCCTACTTTCCTAGGATATAAATCACTTACAACAGTGGTGCCTAATTTTGAGGACATGCAGAGATGATAGAAAGCACCGATATGCTGAAGCATAAGCAGAATAAGTACAGATGACAACTGAAAGTGCCCTGAGCAGTATTGTGCAGGAGGGTGCTGCCATCAACAATCCTCTCAAACCCGTGTTAGCAGGACCAATTATTTTTGCTTTGTTTCCTGATAGATATTTATTTGAATAAGGTAAAACATACATATTTATTTTCCTCTAATTCTTCAATACTAACTGCAAGTAGCAGTAACACTCTACAGACTCTAGGAAAGAGGAAGAAAGACAATATTTATAAAATCAAATAAACAAAAAACTCTGCATGTGTTTAAATGCAATCTAAAGATAGATACAGTGGCAAGTCAGAAACAACACATAATGGCAAATCCAGTTGGTTAGGAGTCGAAGCAAAAGTCGTATTCTGAGAGCAGATAAGAGCATATTCAGGTTTTCAGTAGGGTGTAGTACCCTACAACATCATAAGCCATACCACTAACAGGAATATTGTTACTTGGAATATTAACCTTTGGAGGCATGCAGTCCTGAATCTTTCTCCACAAGGAACAGCAGGAAAAAAACCTCAAGCCTGTTAGGGAAGACATGTAAAACCTTCATTTTCGTGGGAGGCAGAGGGTATGAGTGGTGAACTGAAAGACACATATGTGGCAATTGGCTTGGCAACCCTAAATTGAGGCAGCTGGAAGAAACAATTAAATGCTAAATCACCACAATGAGATCCTGCAAAGTACAGGGTTGAACTGTGTGTGCATCACACCACTTGGTCGCCTATCTGAAACGGGAGGATGGAGAAGAGATATGCCCCTAAACAGATGGAACCACTGATTTGATCAGAACCGGGTCTGAAATAACAACCATAAGTGGAAACTACGTCTGCTCCAGTCTATTCACCAGAACTGCTCTCTAGCGACGCTCCATCAGCAGCCACTCAGATCCTCTAAAACTCCCTTTCAAACATGAATGATAATGACGCCATCCTGGAAGGGCAGGGGTGCAGCTAGAGAAACACAGCAGGAGAAAAGGGGGTTAGTAATCATAAACGTGGCAGAATTTTACATTATGCAAAAAAGAAGTTAAACATATCCACCTGTGTAATTAAGATGGAAAAGAATTAAAGCAAAAGAATGTGGCGTCTATGAAGGGACAGTTTGAAGAAAGCAAGCAGAAGAATTTGGAAGAGAAGAATCCTTAGGAAAGAGGCTAACATTCTGATCTAATTGAGACAATGTCCCTGTTGTTGAAAAGTTAACGTCTAAATCCTCGAAGCTCATTTTAGGTCGTGTGGAGCACACCAGTTTTCTTTATCTTCTTTAGTCCAAACTATTCATTTGCAAAGCACAATTCCACAACGGGAATGTTCCGGGATTTCAATTTTGCACAGGTCTTGCACGAATCACAGCCGGTGCTATGTGTCATGAGGGAAAGGGCGTGGCATGTCCAGAACACCTTCCAGAGCCCTCCTCCCATCCTCTAGCCTTAACATCTTTTTGCCTTTTCTTTTCTAGTGTTGTCACACCTTGGTAGAGGTGAGGTCGATGGCCATCGTATGAGTGCTAAATATCTTCTTATTCTCAGTACTTTGACCCACGGTTAGTTTTTGCACTAATCATTGCTCAGTGCGAAAGGCTGAGCGCACTAATATATTGAGACTGGGGAACTCCCATGCCTGCTGCAGTTACAGGTGATAGGAATCATTTTCTTCAGTGGTCTAGACACTGGTCTGTTGCCTAGGCTCCATTCAATAAACAGCATCACCCATGATCATGCAAGCAACCCTATTTGATTTAAGTGGAATTTTAAAACATTTTTAAAAGCTATGAAGGTAGAAGGTGAAGTGCCCTGAATGAATTTCCTGAGGAGGAAGAGGAAGCAAGACAGGGAGAATTATGATTTAATGATTTTAGCGATATGATTTAACACATTATGTACACATATGAAAGAACTGAAGAATGGATAACATTAAAATGCTTTCTTATTTTGGTGTATTTTATCCTAAATTTCTACTATCAACATGAAATGTAATTTTTTTTTTTCTGAAAATGATTGCTTTGCCAGCAATACAAACTAAGAGGCAGTAGAAAGGGCTTTACTAAGATTCTGGAATTGTCATAAAACTACTGATCTATAACTGAAGAGAAATAAATGTTTTTATGTATTTTCCTATTAAAATATAATTGAACTTACATGTGAGAATTTGAACAAGACACATTTTTTAAAACACTAACATGGGTTTTGTGCAACAGACGATCACGTGGTTTTAGAGCCACATATTTTGGAATCACATGAATAACTTTTCCAAAGTACCAGGCACATTTTTTATTGTCATCTTAACATTTTTATCCTTGCTTCAACTTTAGAAAATTACCTCTGATAAGTGGAAATGAGGGTAAATTCTCAGACTGCAAAGTAGGCTCAACCATGGGGCTGTTATTAAAATTAATGAGTGTCACTGTTGGAACTCAGCAAATCTATATTGCTAATGTCCTCTAATTATTAATCATCGTTAAGCAGTTAGAACATCATCATCATTATATTTCTCAAGTTTTAGGTGAACATCATCAACATTAGAGAAAATCGAGGAAAACTTCTGGCATCAGAGTCCAGAATTAATTAAATATTTCTATACCACTCCTGTGTGTTGGATGGCTATCCCCGGAAGCTGCTGTTGAAACAGAGAAAGTTATACAACAATTAGAAATGCTGGCTACCAGACAACCCTCGTTTCAGGGTATGCTGTAGTGTTCCAAGCAAAATATTCTGGAGCATACAAAATGAAGTTATGTTATTCTGATATTGTGTAGAGTTAGCAGCGTATTTCAGATCATTTCAGTGGATTTTAATTCTATTAACTTAAGCTTTTCAGGTCAGTCTCACACTTGACATACAAATCCTTCCTTGAGTTGTTGCCCTCATTTTGATGCTACCATTTACTTCACAGCACTTGTGTCTCCGTCAATGTGTTCAGTTTGGTCCTTTATTTCTCCAGGTCATCGATTCCTACTGTAAGAAGGATAAAGTACTCAAATCGTAACTGCCATGCCTGCTTGTATAAAGGTGATTCCAAGCAGGCACATGCATTTTGTTTCCTGACATATCTTTTCCTATATTGTGAATTATATATTTGAAGTCCCTTTTCTATCTCGGTGGCAATAAAAGTGTATTTTTTACTTTCCCCATTTCATCTGTAATGACTCTGGCTAGCTCTTACCTCTAATTTGGAATGGAGCATAATATTCGGAGAGGTGGGAAAATATCACTTTAAGTCATAAAGAGTTAGATTAGCTGTTTCATTTCTCTGTAAGTACAGAATATTTTACTAAGATTATGGAAGGAGAAAATGCATAGCACCTACAGGAGGTGGATTCTTCTCTGTCCCTTTTCCATCACTTTGTATTGCTTGAAACTGTTTTTTTTATGTGCTTCTCTATAGCTAATGACAGCTATCTAGTTTAAGAGAAGTGAGGATGATAGCCCATTAATTGCTATTAAATGTTTTTAAAAAGTGCTATAATTTCATGCATGCAATAGAACAAAATGTTTAAGACTAAAAAGAATAGAAATAATTCCCGTGTGGTATGCGGTTGTGCATAAGAAAGGTGAAGGAATACTTTGGAATATTTTGCTTTCTGATGATCAAGTCAATCTTCTCATTTTTTTTTTCCCTCTGTGGTCCCATACTGTCAGCCCCGCTTCCCACTCCTGACTTAAGCGCATGATTCAAAATGACTTCGGAGAGTTGTGATGCTCAAGGATTTATGGGAGTTTGTGTGTAGAATCCACACCGCTGCCCAGCAACCCCATCGTGTTGGTGACAGAGCCCGTGTGACTGCTCTGGGATTTATGAAGGAGATAATTCAGAACAGCGTAATAATTTTCCCTTGGCGATTAAACTACCGTTTGGTGCTTTGTCTCTAACAGAGGAAATGGATGTGTTAGGTTCTGTGTGTGAGTTTAGGGGCTGGATGGGCGGAACAAATCAAGGCCAGAGTACAGATGTTGAACATGTGGCTGCCAAGGTCTAGTTCTGGGTCTCCTGTCTGAAAGCTGTCCACCATTTTTGAGCAACTCTTTACAGTTGACAAAATGCTCTCACGCTTCTTCCCCTTTGTCCTCCCGGACTCTAGAGGTTGAAATATACAACTCTACTGATGCCTCTGGAGGTAACTGGTGGCAGAAGAGAGTTACTGCTGAGATTTTCAGGTGAGCTGGGCTATCTCTGGGTTTCTCTCCAGGACTTAAAACTTCTTCAGGTAGTGTTAGGAATATCATGGACTTCCTAAAACACATTGGGTTAAATACTAACATTATCTTCATTTAAAATATGTCCCGGAAGCACTAGGCGATGTTTCAGAGTCTGTTTTGAACTGTACATTGGTATAGTAAGAATATTTTGAGGTTTTGACTATATAATATATATACAGAACTAATGGCTAAGTGGATTCACACAGAGTGGTATATATATATATATATATATATATATATATATATATATATATA